>NW_026652286.1:59280072-59330883 GCF_009828535.3 Hylobates moloch | reverse complement strand
AAAAAAAAAAAAAAAAAAAAACTTCAAACAACAGAACTAAAGTAGGATATTCATCCATGATCAAGAGACCTCCTGTATTTTTTTTTCTAAAAATTTTTCGGCGGGCACGGTGGCTGACGTTAGCACTTTGGGAGGCTGAGGCAGCTGGATCACCTGAGTTCAGGAGTTCAAGACCAGCCTGCCCAACACAGTGAGGCCCCAGCTCAACAAAAATACAAAAATTCACCAGTCATGATAGTGGGTGCCTGTAATCCCAGCTACTTGGGAGGCTGAGGCAGGAGAATTGCTTGAACCCAGGAGGTGGAGGTTGCAGTGAGCCAAGATCGCACCACTGTACTCCAGCCTGGGTGACAGAGTAAGACTCCATCTCAAAATTAATTAATTCATTAATTAATTTTTTAAAATTTTTTAAAAATAAAAATTTTCAAAATGCTTTTTAAAAATAAGACCCTTCCATCCTGGCCAACAGGGTGAAACCTCGTCTCTACTAAAAATACAAAAATTAGCAGGGTACAGTGGCACGTGCCTGTAATCCCAGCTACTCAGGAGGCTGAGGCAGAAGAATCGCTTGAACCCGGGAGTTGGAGGTTGCAGTGAGCCAAGATCGCCACTGCACTCCAGCCTGGTGACAGAGCGAAACTCTGTCTCAAAAAAAAAAAAAAATTAAATTAAAATTAAAAATAAGACCTTGTTCTCACGCCTGTAATCCCAGCACTTTGGGAGGGTGAGGCAGGCGGATCATGAGGTCAGGAGATCGAGACCATCCTGGCTAACACAATGAAACCCCGTCTCTACTAAAAATACAAAAAAATTAGCTGGGCGTGCTGGCGGGCGCCTGTAGTCCCAGCTACTCGGGAGGCTGAGGCAGGAGAATAGCATGAACTCGGGAGGTGGGGCTTGCAGTGAGCCGAGATCACGCCACTGCACTCCAGCCTCGGCAACAGAGCAAGACTCTGTCAAAAAAATAAAATAAAATAAGACCTTGTTTTTAAAAAATATTTATCATAGGCCAAGGCAGGTGGATCACTTGAGACCAGAAGTTCAAGACCAGTGTGGCCAACATAGCAAAACCCTGTCTCTACTAAAAATACAAAAAATTAGCTGGGTGTGGTGGCACACGCCTGTAATTCTAGCAACTCAGGAGGCTGAGGCAGCAGAATCACTTGAACCCAGGAGACAGAGGTTGCAGTGAGCCAAGATCATGCCACTGCACTCCAGCCTGAGTGACAGAGCAAGACTGTCAAAAAAAAAAAAAAAAAAAGCATAATAAAGGAGGCAGAACAAATATGTTGTAACAAACAAATTTTTCTGTATACCACGTTTAATTTTATGTATCAACCTAACTGGGCCAAGGAATGCCTAGACATTTGGTCAAATGATTATTCTGGGTATGTCTATGAGGGTGCTTCTAGGTGAGATTAACATTTGAATCAGTAGACTGAGAAAAACAGATTGTCCTTCCTAATGTGAGTAGGCTTCGTCCCCTCAGTTGAAGACCTGAAGAGAACAAAACAACAAACTCCTCCTGCCTGATTTCTTGAGCTAGGACACTGGTATTTTCCTGTCTTCAGACCTGACTGAAACACCAGTTCTTCTTGGGTCTACAGCCTGCTGGCTTTCAGACTGGAACTTACACCATTGTCTCTTCTAGTACTCAGGCCTTTGGACTCACACTGGAATTACACATTGGCTCTCTGGGTCTCCAGCATGCCAGCTGCAGATCTTGGCACTTACTAAGCCTCCAAAATTGTGAGCCAATTCCTTATTTTATACACACACACACACACACACACACACACACACACAGAGGCTTCTGTTTCTTTGAAGAACTCTAACAAGCTAAATCTGAATTGCTTCCAACATCTTTATTTTTAAGGTTAGAATCATAAGCTACAAAAGCCAAATATAAATATCTCAAACAAAATGACAAGAAACCAAGTATCATAGACCAATATTTACCTATCTTCTTACAGTTTTTAAAGCTTTTATATGTGCACCATCTCATATGATTCCCACAGCAAGCCATGAAGTTGTTAAGGCAGGATTCTCTTCTATTTATAAATGAAGAAATCGCGTTATAAATCGCAAAGCGAAACAAAAACTCAGATCTTGTAACTCACAACCAGTGCGTTACACCATGATGCCCCCAACAGATACAAGAACCAGCTTATTAAAAACAATACAAACAAGCCAAAAAACTAGGGCAACTTGTTAATAATACATGTGGGAAGATACAAGCAATCTTCAAAAGTTTTCCATAATGATGATACTGTAAAGCCTCCCTATAATGAAAATCATACCATCAAACTTTAGCGATGACCATTAAGCCTTACATACCTTACCTGTAATAGCCTTCCTCTCCTACATTTTCAAATTTTTATATAAAAGTTGAGATAGGCTTTCCAGATAAACATAAAAATATACTTAAGTTACAATACTGAAACAAAATGTGATCAGGAACAAGACTCAGATTGAGCCCTGCATACATTATACCCATGTTTAAAACTGAGTAATACCAATATTTTTGTAATATAGGGAAAGTCTTGAAAACACACACCTGTCACTTCAACTTTTAGTGATGTAACTCACATGCAGCACCACAACTTTAAACCAAAACACTCTTTCATACCCTGCCATCTTCTGCTTGCTTAAGTACAAATATCAAGGACTCTAATGTGAAATACTTTAATTAACGGGAAAAAATCTAATATATTTCTAATTGAACAACAATATTCAGATGAAAAATAGAAAGTATACATATTTGTTCCAGTCTCTCCAATAAGAATACTGGGTGATAAACTGAGTGAATACTGGGTAATGAATTGAATCCTTTAAACAGAACTCATGAACACTAAGAGTTCAAGCCCAGGAAGGATGATTTGAGAAAGAGAAGAAATCACAGATAACAGTAACTACTTGACTAAAAAATAACAACTGCCTCACTATTTGTTGATATATAAATTCCACTAAAAAGAAGATAAAGCCAATTTTAAAAGGTTTAAACTGCACTTCAACTCATTAATATTAAAGTCTAATAATTAGTCTGTCAACCATTTGATGGATGTAAAATCCTTTACTAATCTTTGATAGGGTAATCCTAACCACCTACCTGAACCACAAAAGAAATCTAATCATGAAATTTAACCATGGGAAAAAGAGAAAAGAGCACAGAAAAAGAAAGCTTTAAAAAGATGCTTGGCCGGGCGCAGTGGCTCACACCTGTAATCCCAGCTCTTTGGGAGGCAGAGGTGTTAGAGGTGTTCGAGCCAGAGAGACTCCATTTTGAGTGAGGGCTAGGAAAATGAGGCTGACAACTGCTAGGCTGCATTCTCAGAAAATTAGGCATTCTTAGCCTATAGATGTTTACAGTTAAAGGAACAAATTAATAACATTTACTAAAACAGACCCAGACTTCGTAGTGTCCAGATATCCCAATATCTGAAGAACAAAGGCATTCCTAATTTTGCTTTAACAATATCAATTCTTGCAAAATATAGCAATTAAGAAAATTAATCCTTTATCACAATACAAACCCTTGTAGCAGAGCACATCTCCCCATATATACAAGCATTGTACCTAGGGTGGACGCGTTCCTCTTCTGACTTTGAGGAACACCCTACTCTGTCTATGGAGTAGCTGTCCTTTCACCACTCTACTTTCTTAATAAACTTGCTTTTGCTTTGCACTGCGGACTTGCCCTGAATTCTTTCTTGCGCGAAATCCAACAACCCTCTCTTGGAGTCTAAATCAGGATCCCTTTACTGTAACAGAGGCAGGTGGATCACTTGAGGTCAGGAGTTCGAGACCAGCCTGACTAATATGGTGAAACCCCATCTCTACTAAAAATACAAAATTAGCCAAGCATGGTGGTGCACACTTGTAGTCCCAGCTACACAGGAGGCTGAGGCAGGAGACTCATTTGAACCCAGGAGGCGGAGGTTGGCGTGAGCCAAGATTGTGCTATTGCACTCCAGCCTAGGCAACAAAAGTGAAACTCTATCTCAAAAAAAAAAAAAAAAAAAAAAAAGATTCTTAACTTCTCAGACTTCACAATTTTGTCAAAAACAATCTTAACTTACCTTTAAATGGGGGAAGACAAATAGAAGTTATTCAAAATAGTTTTTCTAACATTTGTAATTGAAAATTTCTGACTACTGTAATTTAAAACATGGATTTTACTAGAAGGAAGTTTCAGTTTCACAGCATCTGTTACTCGAGGTATTTGTAGGCAGTTAGGTTTTCTTACTGCCTTTGACTTCAAGGTAAGTAAAGGCCAAATTCTTGACCAGGGTATTGGATTTGTGAAATTGTCAAATAGACTACTTTTCTATAAAGTAATTGCTTCTTATTTCTCTTGATTTTGCCACGTTAAAATTTGTTTTTTGTGCCATAAATGTTAAACCTAATATATGTGCACTTCACATATATTCATATAATCACCATGTCACTTCCTTAGGAAAGGCTTCCCAAACCCTCTACACTAGAATGGATCCTCTAGTAAACAGCCTAGTAACATTCCGTATGTCTTCTTAATAGTACTTATCACAGATAATTTCGTGTGCATTTATTTTAAGTTTATCTTCCCCCTTCACTGTTAACCTTCACGTTCCCCTCACTCCAGTATTTCTTACTCACTGTAGATAACATGTAATATTTGATGAATGAAATAAGGGTAGAAAAGAGACAGTAAAAGGAAATGAAGATTCAGAGTAAATACAGTTATACTACACTCCATGGGCTCTAAATGCAGCTAGGGGCACACAGAAATTTGGCTGGTTCTGCTTAATTCAGTGCCTCCTGTGCTTGCGAGTTTCTGACATACGGGTCTGAAACAAAATGGGCCCATGTGTATTTCTTTCAAGGTAGACAAATTGAATCTAATCAGAACAAGCCTTCCTTCATCACTGGCAATTGGTGCAGAATCTTTCAAGGAAACTCCCAAAGTGGATTAATCACAATCCAAACCCCCAAGATCAAGTAAGAATCAAGAAACCAAAGCAACCTGACAAATCTAATGAGTCAAAAGGCTATACAAAATAAATGACAGTAAGTTGAAAAAAATTTAGCATTCTTATAAAAGGAACTTGCTCAAATCTGATGATACTTGATTTAGCACTCTTCCTTAATACTTTTCTTTCAAATATAAATTATTTAAGGTCCATTTTACTAAATTTTTTTTTTAAGACAGAGTCTCGCTCTGTTGCCAGGCTGGAGTCCAGTGGTGCAATCTAGGCTCACTGCAACCTCCGCCTCCGGGTTACAGTGATTCTCCTGCCTCAGCCTCCCCAGTACCTGGAACTACAGGCACGCACCACCATGCCCAGCTAATTTTTGTATTTGTAGTAGAGATGGGGTTTCACCATGTTGGCCAGGCTGGTCTCGAACTCCTGACCTCAGGTGATCCGCCCACCTTGGCCTCAAAAAGTGCTGGGATTACAGGCGTAAGCCAACCTGCCCGGCCACTAAATATTTTTCAATACTGCTATGAGCCAAGTTAGTTAAAATCTTTAATTTATTTCAATTATTGATTCCCCTCAAGTAAAATTATGAGGAAGACAGAGCCCCATACATGATATGTAAGATCAATTCACCATACTAACTTGACTCATTAATTATTCAGGCTCACTAACAAATACTTATTAACTATATTCCTAGTATCCAAAGATAAAACAGATTCATTTCCTATTACCTGAAAGAAAAAATACACAAATCTCAATCACAACATTAAGAGCATATCAATGAGTAAACAGAAAACTAAGGTTAGTGATTAATTAAAAGGCAATTTAAAAGTTTAACCTACGGTCAAAAGAGATTCAAATTAAGTCTTTAATACAGTACTATATTATGTACTATATTACGATAATGGAAGAATAATAAATCTAAAATATTATAAGACCCTTAATCATCAAAGCATCAACCACTATTAGGCATTCCATGTGCCCAGTTTAAGTTCTTGGGGATGAAAACATATTTCACATTCACTATACTATAAAAGTAATGGAAGCAACTGTAATGTAAGAAATTGCACTGACATTTTAAAATGACTTTCTTAAAAATATTTTATTTAGTTCTTTGTTAAGCCATCACTTCAATTAACTCCCCTTCCCTAATTACCACCTATCACCTGCCTATCACCTAAGTACTCATTAACTAATATGATAAGTAAATACTCAATAACTAATATGATAATAAATAAACGATCAATCTATTGTCAAGGTCTTACCACTTCCAAAGCTTATACAGATAGATTTATACAACATAAGGCTGCGTTCCAGCCTTTCAATCCACATCATCTTTTCATAATCAATAAAAAAAAGTATCCATATACATATATTGCTTATGCACAAATTGAGGCATGAATTTTTTTCTCAAAGTCATAACTCATAAAACAAGAGTTACCTTTTATGTATTCCATAAAAATACACTTTTTTTAACAATCTGGCTGTTGTACGATTTAAGATATTCCCCAGAAATCAGGAGCTCTCTGTTGTAAACCACATAAAACATAGATTCAAAATATTAAATAAATTGTGTGATTAAATCTAGATCGAGGTGGAAAAGCAAAGGGAAAATCGCATGAAATGTAATTAAACAAGCAACAGACAGACCACATAAGGCTCTGAAGGCCATGGTGAGGACTTCACATTGTATTGCATTGGAAAGCCCCTGGAGAGTTATGGGCAGAGGAATAACAAAAGCTGACTTGCATTTTTAAAGGATAATAGATAGGTATTTTATCCTCTTTTTATAGATGAGGACACCGAGGTTCACAAATGTTAAGAACCTTGCTCAAGGTCACAATGCCAGTAAGTGGCAGGACTAAGATTCAAGTCCATGCTCTTCCCGTCTCTTACAATACCTCCCAAAACTCCTTTACCTCAAGACTAAGTAACACTACCACCTCAATCTCTTCATACAGCTCTGTCTGCTTCTTTCTTTTCCTCTGCTCCAAATATAAGCATTCCCTAGGTTGTCTTCTCTTTCTAAACTCTCTCCCTTGTCGACCTAACCCATAATCATGGGCTCAATTTTCATCTCTAGCATTAGGACATATAAACCTAAATCTCTAGCCTCAGTTTCTTTCTACCCCTGCATTTCTCAAAGTTTCATGGTCATTCTCCACTTACGTACTGCACTAGTAATTAAAACTCAATATGCCCCAAAGCAAGCCAGTATGTTTCACTGAAAATATTTTTTCCACAGCACTACCTTCTACATATCCTAATAAGCAAGGCTTAAAATCTTTCAGCTTTATTTGATCCTTCTACCTTACGTCTTTACATCTGAATTACTGGGTTTATTTTGTTGTTTGTTTATTTGTTTGTTTGTTTTTTGAGACACAGTCTCGCTCTGTCTCCCAGGCTGGGGAGCTGAGATCTCCGCTCGCTGCAAGCGATTCTCCTGCCCCAGTCTCCCAAGTAGCTGGGATTACAGATGCCCACCACCACGCTGGCTGATTTTTGTATTTTTAGTAGGGGAGGGGTTTCAGCATTTGACCAGGCTGGTCTCAAACTCCTGACCTCAAGTGATCCTCCCGCCTCAGCCTCCCAAAGTGCTGGGATTACAGGCATGAGCCACCATGCCTGGCCTGAGTTACACTGTTAATCTAACAGTTACATATACCACTTTATTTTTATTTTTATCTGTACCTTATGATATTTATCTCAATGAATTTGTATTACAGGAGTATATGTGCCTAATCTCCCCTCCTAAACTATAAACTCAATGTAAGAAGTATGTCTCATTCATTTTATTCCTCACCATACCACATAGCACACAGCTGCCACAAACAGCACCCTGCAAATAGCAGACTCAATAAATACTTGGTAAACAAATAGGGGACAAATATTCCAATACCAATAGTCTAGGTTCAGATATTACTAAACTAATCATCAATATTCCAATACCAATAGTCTAGGTTCAGATATTACTAAACTAATCATCAAATATCAGTCTCCCCTTCACCATATATTTCATCAATATTTATTGGCAAATAATGAAAAGAATGTTTTTAGGAGTCAAAAGTTCAAGCATATATAGTTTTCTAAAAAATGAATAAAAGGCCTGATTATTCAGACTAATCTCTATCACAATAAAATCAACTAATCAGTTGGATATGAAAGCAATCTGATGGAAAATCTGTTACCAGAGGGATTATTAGTGTAGAACTGACTCCCTCATTCCTCCAGGTGGGTCTCTTTCTACCAATATGTATTTTTATCCCTGATCTATGACAACTAAGAGGCAAATAATGGTAAATCAGAATTGGCCTGCTCTACTCAGGGTTAGCTGCTACAGAAAACAGTGAGTTGAGAAAGTGTTTACTGCAATACTAAGCCCTGACCTCTCAACTGGAAGTGACATGCTAGAAGCTGTAGTTTGTACTCAACAGAGTGCAGGCAAAGAATAACAAGAACTCACATATAAAACTTCAGCCGGGCACGGTGGCTCACGCCTGTAATCCCAGCACTTTGGGAGGCCGAGGCGGGCAGATCACAAGGTCAGGAGATCGAGACCATCCTGGCTAACAGAGTGAAACCCCATCTCTACTAAAAATACAAAAAATTAGCTGGGTGTGGTAGCAGGTGCCTGTAGTCCCAGCTACTCAGGAGGCTGAGGCAGGAGAATGGCGTGAACCCGGGAGGCGCAGCTTGCAGTGAGCCAACATCACGCCACTGTACTCCAGCCTGGGCGACAAAGCCAGATTCCGTCTCAAAAATAAAATAAAATAAATAAAAATAAAAACAACTTCAAAAAACTCAAAATGTCACATAAATGAATAGTAAAATCCATTATTCAATTGTTCATTTAAAAAAGACCATATGACGGCCGGGCGCAGTGGCTCACACCTGTAATCCCAGCACTTTGGGAGGCTGAGGTGGGCGGATCACGAGGTCAGGAGATAGAGACCATCCTGGCCAACATGGTGAAACCCATCTCTACTAAAAATACAAAAATTAGCTGGCTGTGGAGGTGTGCACCTGTAGTCCCAGCTACTCCAGAGGCTGATGCAGGAGAATGGCGTAACCCCAGGAGGTGGAACTTGCAGTTAGCCGAGATCGTGCCACTGCACTCCAGCCCAGGCGACAGCGCAAGACTCTGTCTCAAAAAAAAAAAAAATAAATAAATAAATAAAGCCATATGACTTGTATCTCCAAAGGGATAATAAGAAATTATGTAAAAATCATTTAGTTATTGAATAGAAAGATAAAGTGAGCCCCTTATTTACACCCCCATAAATTAGGTCTCAAGCAAAAATCAAAGGGGGATTATGCACAGATTTACAATTCCATGGTCTCCAAAGCTCAGATAATCTAGACAGATATTCTGAGCAGTTTGCATTCTTTAATGACTTCAGGGTTTCTTATTTTATTTTTTTAAGCCAAAAACAAAAACAAATGCCTACTGCTGGTCTTGTAGCCTCTAGAAAACCTGCTAAAGCACTCACTGCCTTAAAACTCTCAGTCTGTATCACTGAACTGATTTCTTCCATCAGTGGTTTTCAAGCCTTTAGCAACCAATGAGACTGTCCATAAACTATTTTTTATTCCTAGAAATTTCAACTCTGGATTAAATGTTTATTCAGAGCCTAGAAGTGATTAACTGATCCTTTGTAATCTAACAGATGTGTTGGATTATATGGTTCAAAGGGAGTCAATATTGAGTAAACATGTTAATCCACTGAAGAGTCTAAACATCTAAAGGTCAGTGAAAAAACAGGTTTTAAAATCATTCTTTCCCAAAAATGCAAAAGATTCTACTTTGGACTCAGCTAAAGGTAAATGCCAGTACCTTAATCTAGAGGTCCTGAAGAAAACCACCTAGGAAAAGAAAGGTCTTAGTGTTAGAACCATCTGAGGTTAGTGAACAAGTTTTCCTTCTTAGGGAAGGTACCTAAGAATCTCAACAGCACAGAATCCATACGCCCAAGTGGGCAACTGTATATTCTAAAGTTGCCACAAAAACAAGGGCCTTATGCTTTCCTTAATCTTAGTGGTAGTCTAGGGGTTAAACAGTTTTCTTTGTTTGTTTGTTTGTTTGTTTGTTTTGAGACAGAGTCTCGCTCTGTTGCCAGGCTGGAGTGCAGTGGCGTGATCTCGGCTCACTACAACCTCTGCCTCCCAGGTTCAGGTGATTCTCCTGCTTCAGCCTCCCAAGTAGCTGGGACTACAGGTGCACACCACCACGCCCAGCTAATTTTTGTTTTTTTAGTAGAGACGGGTTTCACCATGTTAGCCAGGATGGTCTCCATCTCCTGACCTGGTGATCCACCCACCTCGGCCTCCCAAAGTGCTGGGATTACAGGCTTGAGACTCCACACCCAGCCAACAGTTTAATAACTGTTTCATATGTATGTGTGCAGCAAGGGGTACCATCTATTTAGAATACATAGCAATAACCAACATTCAAGAAATAAAATATAAAATTCTAAAATATATTTTTGGTATATGCATACATTGTTACCATATATTACAAAATATGTAAGAATCTGCTTTTTAAAAAAACTACAGAAATAGGCTGGGCCCGGTGGCTCACTCCTGTAATTCCAGCACTTTGGGAGGCCAAGGCAGGTGGATCACCTGAGGTCAGGAGTTCCAAACCAACCTGACCAACATGGAGAAACCCCGTCTCTACTAAAAATACAAAATTAGCCCGGCGTGGTGGTGCATACCTGTAATCCCAGCTACTCAGGAGGCTGAGGCAGGAGAATGGCTTGAACCTGGGAGGCGGAGGTTGTAGTGAGCCGAGATCACACCACTGCACTCCAGCCTGGGCAACAAGAGCGAAACTCTGTCTCAAAAAAAAAAAAAAAAAAAAAAACTACAGAAATAAATGATGAGTGAGAGTTGATATTCTTTACAAATTGTGAAAACACAAAGATTCACTATTATAATAAAAGGAATCATACATCTACATTTTGAAATGGTTTAAACAGTAGAAGGTGAATACCGACTAAGAACAGTTGTAGATACCAAGATTAAAAGAAGCATGAGGGTAAATGTATAGAACAAGAAAGTAAATAAGATATGAAGAAATCAGTTTAGTACAACACACATGATAATGTTTCCAGTGAAAAGCAGATATATAAGACCCATTTTATAGGCTCCAGAAAACACTCTTGATAAAAATCTTCCTTCATGTTGGGGCTCAGAATACAATACCCCAAAATGAAGGCCTCAGAAGCAGCCTTAGAAGCAGAAGTTTTTTTCTGACCTTCTCCTGCTCTCCTGTCTCCTAGTCCCACTCTCCCCTGAGCTAGCCTTAGAAACTAGAATTTTCCCCAAGGCAGGTCATAAAAACCAGACCCTATTTTCCCCAAAGCCAGCCATAAAACCTTAAAATATCATACTAACTTTCCCTTTGCCTTTCCATGTAAAAACTGGCCATAAAGAAACTATCCGACCTACCTTGTTTGACTGTAGGTCATAAGCCCCCATTCCAGAGAGGGTCCTGCCCCATACTCAAAACAAAAGAAGGAATGCTCAGAGAGGCCAAGAAGAATCTAGACAGACAGGCCTTGCTTCCCCAATCAGTCTTATTAGCATTATTGTCCAATCACATTTCTACATAGCTGTCTATACTTTGTTGAACCTAAGCATAAAAACAGATAATTTCCCCTGTATTTTTGGGTCTTCATTCTGAAGGCTCCCGTGTATACATGTTAAATAAGTTGGCACATGCCCTTTCTCCTATTAATCCATCTGCCTGCTGTCAATGATTTTTGGTGAACCTTCAGAGGGCCAAGGGGAAAGCTCTCCACTGGTCCCTACAGCAGCTTGCCTTTAGAACTTCTCCATTTCTAGCAATAATGGCAACTGCAACAATCTGACTTGACAACCTAGAAGTATAAACAAGTCCTCACGCTGCCCCAATATCCTTGGTCTCTAAGTCCTGTTCATTCTGCCTGCAAAACGCCTCTAGAACTGCCCTTTCATTTTCTCTGGCAGACCTGCCAAATATCTCTTCACTCCTGCACTATTCATGCGCTCATTCCTTTATTCCTTCACTCATTTAGACACATATTACGCATTTAATGAGGTACTACACTACTCTAAATACAAACCACTGTTCTAAAAGGAGATAGAGACATATATCATAATTAACGCACTATTATCCTATTTGACTCCCCACAACAGACCTTAAAAAATGGGTACAATCATCTTCTGCAAAGCAAGGGGACTAAGGCTCCATGCGATTCAGTAATTTTTCTTTTCTTTTTTTTTTTTTGAGACAGAGTCTCACTGTTGCCCAGGCTGGAGTGCAATGGCGCGATCTCAGCTCACTGCAGGCTCCGCCCCCTGGGGTTCACGCCATTCTCCTGCCTCAGCCTCCCGAGTAGCTGGGACTACAGGCGCCCGCCACCTCGCCCGGCTAATTTTTTGTATTTTTAGTAGAGACGGGGTTTCACTGTGTTAGCCAGGATGGTCTCGATCTCCTGACCTCGTGATCCGCCCGCCTCGGCCTCCCAAAGTGCTGGGATTACAGGCGTGAGCCACCGCGCCCGGCCGCGATTCAGTAATTTTTCTAAAGATCATATTGATAGTAAATTGCAGGGTGAGATTCCACAGGAGTTCTGACTCTTTCCACCACTTAGTGAAACTACTGCATCAATTTCTCAAAAATCTTTCCTATCCGGTCTTCCCAGTGCTACCAGATTTAGCATCTGAAAGCATCATTTTGTACTTGTACTTGTAACCCCTTTGTTCAAAAAGAAACCTCAATAGCACGCACACAAAAAAACCCTCAATGGCTCCTTTAGCCCGTCCTTCAGTCTTTCAGTCAAAAGAAATGAGAACTGAATCCTGTCTTTTTCCTTACTAGCTCTAAATCTTGTGAATCACTTAATGTCTCTAGCCTTCAGTTATCTTACCTATAAAATGGGGATAATAAGCTGGGGTTGTATAAGGGTTAAAAAAGATAAAATATGTAAAGGACTAAGCACATAATAAATGTTTAAGTTGTTATCGCTCACAACTCCTGTACGCAAACATTCTGTTATAGACAATGTATTCATTGCTTCTCTTACAAAACTACTTAGTTTTCTGCCTCAGTTTACATTATCCTCCCTCCTCTCCATTAAGAATAGGTATGCTATAAATGTCTACTGCATGAATCAATGTCTGTACAGCCTTATCCTCAAGGCAGAAGTCAAGGGCCACTTACTTCAAGAGGCCTTCCCTACCCATCTTCCATGAACTTCACTCTTAAGTGCCACCGGAGAAGGGAGGAAGAAAAATATGCGTAACTATTCAAAACCTATGATAAACTAGAAAATATGTGATACATCATCAATGTACGGTTTCATTTAATTCTCAAAAAGAAAGATAAAGTAACATATACAAAGTCAAATAGCTGGTAAATGATAGAGCTGAGATTCAAATCCTGATACCCCGATCCCTTTTTTTTGGGGGGGTGGGGGATGGAGTTTTGCTCTTGTTTCCCAGGCTGGAGTGCAATGGCACGATCTCGGCTCACTAAACCTCCACCTCCCAGGTTCAAGCGATTCTCCTGCCTCAGCCTCCCAAGTAGCTAGGATTATAGGCATGTGCCACCAAGTCCAGCTAATTTTATATTTTTCGTAGAGATGGGGTTTCACCATGTTGGTCAAGCTGGCTGGTCTCGAACTCCTGACCTCAGGTGATCCACACGCCCTCGGCCTCCCAAAGAGCTGGGATTACAGGCGTGAGCCACCGCACCTGGCCTGATCCCTTTTTAAAGTCCAATTTCTTTCCACCACACCACCTTGCATCTTAGTACATGGGGGTATACATTTAATCAACTATCCAACACTTTACAAAGAGAACAGCTATATGCTCCAAGTAGCCCCACCCACACCTACATGGATAACTGAAACAAAACTGTCACAAAACAATGCTTATCCTTAGTATGCGCAATGTGTCCTAACATTTTTTATTTTCTTCCACTTCACTTAATATAAAATAAAATGCTATTCAGTTCCCACTAATTTTATTTCACAACTACCAATGAGCAGCAACCCAAATTTTCAAATACACAGATGTAAGGGTACAAGGCCACATGAGATGGAAAATTTATCCTCAATAAGTACTTAATCTTGTTGGAGATATAGTAGTAAAACACAACTCTTTTCCTGAACACCCCCAACCTACCTTGTTGGAGTAGGAGAACCTATGTTCCTGTTGCTGCCCTTAACGTCCCTATCATAGACTATAATCCATAAATCGTCTAGGCTATTGGTATAACAAGTATCAGGCATTCAACAAATATTTGTTAAGTGAATGAATTAATGAACGAAAAGTGCTATGGATTTTCAGAGGGAGAAGTAGATAGCATAAACTCTCTTTCCACCTATATCATAATCCTCTGACAGCAGGAACAATCTTTTCTATAGTTGTGTAACAAGAGCTCAATGATGTTTGTAGATGTTTTGTTTTTTACAAATCTGAGCCTTATGCAGTGAGCTGTGATGGCGCCACTGCACTCCAGCCAGAATTGCAATACAACAAGACTCTGTACCCAAAAAGAAAAAGAAAAAATCTGAGACGTAGACTGGCCACAGTGAATGTGGAAAAGCAGATAAACATGAATCTTTGCCAAAGAAAATCAAGGAAAAAATTTCCAGCTCCAATAATAATTATTGGCCTCTACTCTAGATCTTTATTATTCAAAGTGCAGCCCCCACCATCATCATTACCGCGAGTTTGTTAGGAAAGCAGAGGTTCAGGCCCCACCAGGACCTAATGAATTAGAACCCCCATTTTAACATAATCCTCAGAGGATTCCTAACATACATAAAAATTTGAGAAGCATCAGTCTATACAATAAAAATGAAATGGGTGCCTGCAACCTCAAACAAAGTCATCACCTTCTCCTGTGTTATCTCTGAAATACATAATCAGACTTTTCAAGAAGTACTACAGATACAGCCATGACACACTTTCAGGAACATTAGGATATAAATCTGAATTACTTCAATGAGAAATAATAATTGATCATCTGCTGAATATTGAAACTTTTAGAAGACATACAAAAAATATGATCTGTCTTCTTAGGACACAAACTGTAAGGCAAGAAAATGAGACAATGCACTTCAATGGCCAAAGTAATAATAAATCTTTAATATCAAGGATAAGGCTATTGAAAAAAAGATTTTGCGGAGAACATTTAAGAGCATCTTCAATAGTCCTCAGTGTTACATATGCATACTGCCAAATATTCCCTATTAATTGCCCTATATGTAAAGCTGTGTAACAGAAGGTCCTAGGTGACACAAAGTCAGATGTCCTAACCAAGTTCACTGACTGAAAGACTGGCATCACCCTTTAAATCACCACACACAATCTCAACCCAGGAGTCTGTTCTGTGAACTTGCAAAAACACTTGCAAAACCCCCAAATCACAATGCTGTCATCTCAAAACTGAGTCAAGATCTGAGCACAGGGACTTAGGGTCAAATATGCCTTCTTCATTAAAAAAAAAAAACCAGCAAAATAAAACAGGGGAAACTAGACGAGGAAAGACTGCAGGTCCTTCTCATAGCCTCGCTGACCTACAAATACCTCTCCATCACAAGGCACGCCAGAGGAAAATAACGCTGGTCTTTGAATTAACGTTTTTAAGTGTCCTAAACTTAATTCGAAAAGTTGGGAGCCCATCCTTTTCCTAGCAACAGGCATTCAGATGACAGCTCAATCTCTAATTCCCCTCCTCCTTCTCCCGTGCAGGAATTGGTATATCCTCCCATTGGGACCTCCCCCTTCCCCCTACCGACCACCCAAAACACTCCGACCCCTCCAAAAGAGAGCCCGACACAAGGCATGTCCCCTAGAGCCCCTCGGGAGCACCAACTGCAGCCCCCGGCCCATCTTCTACACTAAACTCGCCCTGCGGGAGAGGTGACGGGTCTCACCAAGTACAGAGGAGCATAGATCTTCAGGGACTCCTCCAGGGCGCCCCCGGTGATCTGCAGGAAGGAGACCCGGCAGGAAGGGTGCCAAGTGTGGCCGATCTCATAGCAGTTATGAGGGATGGACTTGCTGAGGGCCGCCATGACGAGGAACAGCGCGGAGAAGACAGGAGGGTGAGAGCCTGCGCCCTGCAGGGAGGGGCGCGAGAGCCCAGCCGCCAGCCTCTCGCCCGGCCAGAAGCCGGAGGTGCGGAATGGAGGGGAAAGGTCACGAGAGCGGGGTTACTCTGGGCCAAAGTCCTCGGATGTTGAGCGCTCGGCGTATCGCAGCTCAAGGGGGCGGGACGCGCACCGGGGAGGCGGGGAGAGGCGGCGCGTGCGCGCTCCCTCAAGAGGGCCTCCGCTGGGGCGCGTTCCCGCGCGGCGGCGCGGCTGGGTGAGCGGAGGCAGAGAGGATCTTCGCCCCCAGAGCCGAGGCTGTACGCGAGGGTGCGCAGCTCGGGGACGCGCCGCCTCCCCACCCCCGCGACGCCGTGCCCGGCTCCGGGGCGCGAGCGCTATGGCAGGTGCGCAGTAGGGGGTGGCTTGGGTCAAATTGTACTTCAGCTTCCAACGCCAAGCCAAGTAGAGCGGAGGGTAGTGGAAGAAAGGGATTAAATGTCTTTGTTGGGAGCTGGTGGAGGAAGAGGGTTGCCAGAGGAATGCCTGGGACAAACGTCCTCCCCAGCACTGGGAGCTCGCCTTCCCGAGAGTCCCAGTAATAAACAGCTAGGGCTGCCTGCTAGTTGCAACTAACTGCCCCCAGGTGCTGGGCTTTCCAAGCTCTGTTTTACCTGGGAAGGCTTGAAAAGTCTCAGCTATGTTCATACCCCGACCGTGTGTGGGGAAGGGCAATAGGTCATCCTGTCCAAACCTTACGCCACGGAGCAATCCTGTCTACAGCATCTTTGATAGGTGCTTAACAACCAAACAGCACACACAGTAGAGAAGGCAGTCGTGTGTTAGAACTCAGACCTGGCTAGGGAACTTGGCCAACAATTAGCAAGACAAGGGTCGTGTGTTGCTTGAGTCATATAACCCCTCTGTCAATTTCCTCACATATAACAAACCTGCCAGTTTCTTTGGATTTCTAAATTCCATAGTCTCTTAAAGCAGAAACGAACTACCTTTAGAATAATTCCATTCTAATCTTCTAGTCTTCATTCATTCATCTACAAATATTTACTGAGTCATTACTGTTTTCCAGGCACTGTGCTAAGGAAACAAACAGAAGCAAGAGAGACAAGATTTTTATTTTCACGAAGCTAGTATTCTAGAGGGAGAAGACAGAAAATAAGAAAGAAAACTGAACAAGATAATATCAGATTGGTGTAGCTGTTGGAAGAAAATGAAAGAGAAATACTCAGATGAAAAGTCCAAAACAACAATGGCAAAAAGATAAAAGTTTCTTTCTCTCAGGTAAAGGTAGCCAGTCCTAGAATAAAATGGTGGCTCCATAACGATTAGGGATCCCAGCCTCTTTGTGACAGTTTGCTATGCCATCTGGTACCTGTGATTTCCACCCTAACTTAGAAAATAACTCTGTCACCTAACATGACGTCAACATGCTAGCCAGGAAGACCAGAAAAAGGGGAAGAGAGGCCGGGCACGGTGGCTCACACCTGTAATCCTAGTACTTTGAGAGGCTGAGGCGGGTGGATCACTTGAGATCAGGAGATTGAGACCAGCCTGGCCAACATGGTGAAACCCTGTCTCTACTAAAAATACAAAAATTTGCCAGAAGTGGTGACATGCTCCTGTAATCCTAGCTACTCAGGGGCTGAGGCAGGAGAATCGCTTGAACTCAGGAGGCGGAGGTTGCAGTGGGCCAACCTGGGCAATAGAGAGAGACTCTGTCTCAAAAAAAAAAAAAAAAAAAAACGGGGTGGGGGGGGAGACAAGGAAACCTTTTTTTTTTTTTTTCCGAGTAGCTGGGACTACAGGCGCCCGCCACCACGCTCCGCTAATTTTTTGTATTTTTAGTAGAGACAGGGTTTCACCGTGTTAGCCAGGATGGTCTCGATCTCCTGACCTTGTGATCCACCCGTCTTGGCCTCCCAAAGTGCTGGGATTACAGGCGTGAGCCACCGTGCCTGGCCCATACTTCTTCTTTTTAAGAAAACTTCCCAGAAGATCCATACAAACTACTGCGACTTCGTTCCTTGGACAAAGCTTAATCACATGGCCACACTTCATTGCAAGAGAGGATGACGAATACAATCTTTTTAAATTAATTGGACAAATGCCCAGCTAACATTTGAGGTTGTATTACTGAGCAAAATGGAAAAAACAGATATTAGAGGCAACTAGCAGTGTCTGCCATAGTTCTATGTCTCTGGCTACCCAAATATCCGGGCACACCATTCTTTCTACAGATAAACATACCTTCCCTTTTCCAAGGGAGACAACCTAAAATCCCATGCAGTTGCTGAATCCTAGCCAAAGTCCAGAATATTCCTCAGGACCAGATGCAGATCTCATGTTAAAGTTATCCTCCCCCTCAACACATCCAATATACAATGGTAGAATAGGAACAAGATAATCACAATTTTTTTCAAATCTCCAATTCGGAAACTAAGAAGATCAAAAATACAGCATAAACTTATCCAAAAAATTACAGAAATAGCAGTGCAGGCTTTTTTTTTTCAATAATCCATTCCTGAAAATCTATGATCCTTCCACAAGAAAATGCTAAATAGGAACTTAGTTTTAAATGGGAAAAAATAAAATGCATTACATATCAACCAAAAAATTATTAACAAGTATTTAAAATATAGTAGCAAATATTAACAAAAAATTATCATGTTAAGATGTACAATATCATACAAATAACATCTTATTCACCAAACAATTAATACGGGCTGGGCACAGTGGCTGATGCCTGCAATCCCAGTACTTTGGGAGGCTAAGCTTGGTGGATCACCGGAGGTCATGAGTTCAAGACTAGCCTGGCCTATGGTGAAACTCCATCTCTACTAAAAATGCAAAAAGTAGCCAGGCATGGACACCTGTAATCCCAGCTACTCGGGAGGCTGAGGCAGGAGAATCGCTTGAACCTGGGAGGCGGAGGTTGCAGTGAGCCGAGATGGTGCCACTACACTCCAGCCTGGGCAACAGAACAAGACTCCGTCTCAAAAAAAAAAAAAATTTAATATGATTGTTAACTCTCAGTTGCTTCGGAATGTAATAGCACAATGCAGTTTTCATGCCTGATAATAAACAATATGTTTACTATGTGGCTCAGTAATTACACATTAATAAATAAGGAAATTTTAAAATTACAATTAAAACCAGGTGGTTTCTTTTAGTTAACTGTGTTTTGCTTGTTTTGAGACATGGTCTCACTCTGCTGCCCAGGCTGAAGTGCAGTGGTGCAGTCACGGCTCACAGCAGCCTATATCTCCTGGGCTCAGGAGATCCTCCTGTCTCAGCCTCCTGAGTAGCTGGGACCACAGGTACACCACCACACCTGGCTAATGTTTTTAAATTATTTGTAGGGTCTCCTTATGTTACCCAGACTGCTCTTGAACTCCTGGGCTCAAGCTGTCCACCCACCTCAGCCTCCCAAAGTGCTGGGATTACAGGTGTGCACCAACACACCTGGTCCTAATTAACTGTTAAACAGAGACTTGAAACATAAAGAAATTTGAGAAAAAAGTGATGGTGCCAAAGGGGACAATGCTGATGAGTTGGGTGGCAAAGGGGTGATTTCAGGAAAACTCCCAAGTTCAAAAGAAAGGATACTCTATCTTTTCTAGTGCTGCTATGGAGATTCCAAAACAGGAAGGCATTCATAAATCCTCAGGGGAGACGATCTGTGCTTTAGGATGCAAAAAAAAATTGTAAAATGGATTAGTATGCAGTAAACCAGTAGCTTACATTTGTAAATTTCTTTATATGGTATTATAAGATATAGCAGGCTGTTTTTTAAAAGAAAGCCTTCTCTTCATGCCACCATTAAGTTTAAAGATAATGTTAAACATTGCATCTGCATGGGTCATTTATTCTTTTAGGTTGGCTATGACAGTGGCTTGACTGGATACTTTCTGGGGGCTTCATTGTTTCTTCTTTTTCATTAAGAAAAGGCGGGGAGGGCTTTAGGGTTCATCAACAAGATGAAACAAAGAGTTTCTCCAAAGAAGGTGCACAGTGAATGAAGAAAACTAATCTGGCAATTTATGATGGAATTCAAAGGCTTTGAAGAAACGCCAAGATGAAAATTGTTGCTCCTTTCTGTGTGATGGAAGAATTAAAAAAAAAAAAAAAAAAAAAAAAAAAAAAAAAAAAAAAAAAAAAAAAAAAAAAAAAAAAAAAAAACAAAGAAAGTTATTGCTCTTGTAGGATTCTAGTTTTGAAGATGTCAATGAAAAAGAATGGAAGAGCTCTTAAGATCTAATGCAGGTGATTTAACAACACTAAACTAGTTTAGATCTACATGCAGTCATTGTAGAAATAATTATCAGGCACAAGTACAATGGCAAGTACAAGTACAAAGGCCGGGCGCAGTGGCTCACGCTTGTAATCCCAGCACTTTGGGAGGCCGAGGCGGGCGGATCACGAGGTCAGGAGATCGAGACCATGGTGAAACCCCGTCTCTACTAAAAATACAAAAAAATTAGCCGGGCGTGGTGGCGGGCGCCTGTAGTCCCAGCTACTCAGAGAGGCTGAGGCAGGAGAATGGCGTGAACCCGGTAGGAGGAGCTTGCGGTGAGCCGAGATCGCACCACTGCACTCCAGCCTGGGTGACAGAGCGAAACTCCGTCTCAAAAAAAAAAAAAAAAAGATCTAATGCAGATGATTTAACGACACTAAACTAGTTTAGATCTACATGCAGTCATTGTAGAAATAATTATCAGGCACAAGTACAATGGCAAAGTACGGCAAACTCGAACTATGACACTGTAGTAGCTCTTGATTCCAGCAACAGTCAATAACCAAGCTTTTCACAATAGCTACATATGATTCCGATTTTTTTTTCTTTTCTTTTCTTTTTTTTTGAAACAGAGTCTTGCTGTGTCATCCAAGCTGGAGTGCGATGGGACGATCTCAGCTCACTGCAAACTCCGCCTCCTGGACTCAAGCGATTCTTCTGCCTCACTAGCTGAGATTAGTGGCGCCCACCACCACACCCGGCTAATTTTTGTATTTTTAGTAGAGATGGGGTTTCACCATGTAGTCCAGGCTGGTCCCAAACTCCCCGACCTTAGGTAATTCACGTGCCTCGGCCTCCCAAAGTGCTGGGATTACAGGCACGAGCCACCATGCCTAGCCATAATTCCAATTTTCTACTAATTTTTGTTGCAACATAACTTCAGATTTTTCCTTACATCATTTTATTTAAAATATTGAGTTTCTAAGATGTAAATATAAATTTTAATATTCAAATCTGGAGTATTAAAAGATACATATGCCCTTTCAGTCCAAGTAGGCAGTGTGTCTGCCAATACAATTCTCTTTAAGATTTTGGGGACTTCATATATATCAAATTATAATCCACTCCAATAGAAAAAAAAGCCACACTCACAAACCTCTTTGAGACAAACACTTTCCATCTTGGGCTGAGAGTAAGAAAGCTGATGGAAAACACCTTTATACACTTAGAAGTGCTTTTGTCTGACTGAAATGGTCTAGGTAAAATGGCTTTAAATCTTTGTACAGTCTTTACAAAAAATCTGAATAGCTGCACCCTGGATTGTACCTTCCCCTTAAGGCAATGCCTTAGTTGTTTCACCATCTGGAGAGGCTGGAAGTGGAAAGCGGTTTTATTTTTGAACCCAAAGTTCCCAGACTGTGTAAATCTTATCTAAATTTTGCTTAAAAATGAAATTGTTCCTTTTATATCTCACCTGTCTACATCTTATCCCACATAGGTTTGTTTTTTTTTTTTTAAATCAGTTGGCACTTTCAACAGTCTGTCTGGAAATTTCCTTAACCGCAAATGCACCAGTTTGTTAGATGTATTTTCTATTTTCTGCATTTCAGCATGCAACAGTGTTGCCAAACTTTCTGCCACTGTATAACAGGGATCCCTTTTTCTCCAGCCTTTCATAACAATTTCCTCCCTTCAAGCCTTCAAAGATTGTACAAAAAACTCTCAAGTGGCCTTACAAAATATTCAGGTACATACACTGTCTAGAATTCTCAGCATCTATATTAGTTTGATGTTACCAGTACTTGGAAGCTACAGCTAAGGACACCATTCTCTCCAAACCCCTACCACTCCAACCACAGAATTTAAAAGTAAAAGACACTTTGGGAGGCCAAGGTGGGCAGATCACGAGGTCGGGAGATCGAGACCATCCTGGCTAACACGGTGAAACCCTGTCTCTACTAAAAATACAAAACAAATTAGCTGGGCATGGTGGCAGGCGCCTGTAGTCCCAGCTACTTGGGAGGCTGAGGCAGGAAAATGGCATGAACCCAGGAGGCGGAGCTTGCAGTGAGCCAAGATGGCGCCACAGCACTCCAGCCTGGACAACAGAGCGAGACTCCATCTCAAAAAAAAAAATAAACAAATAAATAAATAATTTTTAAAAAGTAAAAGATTTATGATTATTCTTTGAGAGGAAAAACACAAAATCAACATGCAGATGTGTACAAGGAATGCTTTAGAAGCCAGCCACATCTCTCTAAAAACAGTAGACTTATGCAATAACATATCTATAGAAGACAAGTCTATTGATAGAATTGGAAGAAAAAAAAGGAGGAGCCCCCTGAGGCAATTCAGGTGCATGCCTGGGAGTGAGAACTGCAGCCCAGGGACCTCAGGAATTAACTACGAAATGGGATGCATAGCTTCTCCTGGACAGATGTCATTAAACAATTGACTCATCTAACTAATGTTTTCTTTCTGAGAATAAAACAAACTTTTATTATGGTTTGGCTTCCCATGCAGGTCTGTCTTGAGAGACAGAATGGTTATATATTAGGTAACAGATATCCTAGTTTGTATGAGAGGTTTTAATTTTCTATTGTTATTTAATAAATTGGCATCTTGATTTATGCACTCATTTATAAGCTTGTTTTATATCACTTAGCCTGAGAAAAGAAGAGCCTCCCTGATATGCTGCCAAAACTAGGTTTTTTACCCTGGTTGTTTGTGGCGATGAATTCTGTATTAGCCAAGAATGGTTAGGCTATGCTGAGATACCACATACACTCTAAATCTCAGAGAATTTAAAATAAGAAAGATTTATTTTGTGTTTACACAAACTCCAAAGCAGACTGGCCAGTTCTTCAGGGCAAGGGCAGCCAGTGATACAGGAATATTGCCTCTTCCATCTGCACTGGGCCGTCAGTGGTCACTGTTTTTTATTTTTTCCTTGCTTCTCTGATTTTTCATGTGTGCATAATTTTTAGTTCTTTTGCATAGCAGCATGCACAAAATTTAAGTGTATATCTTGATGAATTTTTAAATTTGCCTTTACTGAGACTATTTGCCCTGAGACTGCTATCCAGATTAAGTATTCCCATCACCCCAGAAGGCTCTTTTGTGCCCCTTCCCAGTAAATACACCCGCAAACAGAGGTAACCACTATTCTCACTTCTAGCATCATAGCTTCATTTTGTCTGTTCCTAAAGCTTATAGTAACAAATGCATACGTTGAATATTTTTGTGTCTGGCTTCCTTCACTCAAGATCTTGTGCATGTTGTTGTATGTAGCTATAGTTCATTCACTTTTATTGCTATATTGAGTCTATTGTATGAATATAGCACAATTTTTTCATTTGAGGACATTTGTGTTGTTGCATGTTTGAACCTATTATGAAGTACCCAGCAACGGACATTCTTTTACTTTTGTAGATGTACGCTTTTGTTTTTCTTGAGCATATACCTAAGAGTAGATGTGCTGCGTCATGGGGCCAGCATACATTTAACTTTCGTAGATACCAATCACTGCTTTCGCTTTTAAGGGCCAGGCCTAGAAGTGGTTTACATCACTTCTGCTTACATCCCATTTCCAGAACTTAGTCACATGTCCCCAACCTAACCTAAAAGGAGGATGGAAAATGTAGTCTTTCCATGTAACCAGGAAAGGAAAATGAAATGAGATTTTGTTAAGCATTTTGTGTTATCTCTGTCACAAATATCAACTGCAGGGTCAGGCTCCCTGTAAGACAACCAGCTAACCTCCAATGATTCTCTTCCATCTTTGTGAACTGTATGACTCTCTTTTCTTAAATGAATATATGTGCAATAGTATAGCTTACTATAAATGAACTAAGGCAAACTGATCATCATCACATTATATATATATATATATATATACACATATATATATACATATATATATACATATATATATATATTTTTTTTTTTTTTTTGAAATGGAGTCTCGCTCTGTCGCCCAGGCTGGAGTGCAGTGGCACAATCTCAGCGCACTGCAAACTCTGCCTTCCGGGTTCACGCCATTTTCCTGCCCCAGCCTCCTGAGTAGCTGGGACTACAGGCACACGCCACCACGCCCAGCTAATTTGTATTTCTAGTAGAGATGGAGTTTCACCCTGTTAGCCAGGATGGTCTTGATCTCCTGACTTCGTGATCCGCCTGCCTCAGCCTCCCAAAGTGCTGGGATTACAGGCGTGAGCCACCATACCTGGTAGTTTTATATTTTTAATAAAACTTCCAGTCATCATAATGCCCCTTAAAGACAAGATATATTTCTGATACATCTTTATTATCTTCTGTACCATATAGCACAGTGCCTTGTACACAGAACATGTTTAATATTTAATAAAAGAAGACTTGGTGGGAGGGAAATTTGAAAGCACTGTACTCTTGTTAAGGCCTGTTGCGGTGGCTCATGCCTGTAATCCCAGCACTTTAGGAGGCCGAGGCGGGCAGATCACCTGAGGTCAGAGTTCGAGACCAGCCTAGCCAACATGGCAAAACCCCGACTCTGCTGAAAAAATACAAAAATTAGCTGGGTGTGGTGGCACGCACCTCAGGAGGCTGAGGCAGGAGAATAGCTTGAACCCAGGAGGCAGAGGTTGCAGTGAGCAGAGATCGCGCCACTGCACTCCAGCCTGGGTGACAGAGGGAGACTCTGTCTCAGAAAAAAAAAAAAAGAAGAGTTAGTTACGTTGTATTCTGCCTACCATTCACTCAGATTGCAACATTTGCCCCTAAGTGCAGAGCTTACCCCTTTCCTTATCAGAAGCCTGTGCCAAACATAGGAACAATGTCTTATTTGTTGACCATATTGTAACTCTCAATTACTCATTCTGGGATTTGCTATGTCCTCAGTGTTCTTACTGCTATGCTGTGTGCCTGTTTTTGATGGTGAGGCACCTCTTTCTTTTCACAATTCCTTTGAAAATCCCTGCATGACATGCAGTACCAGCATTTTATTTTACTTTGTGAAGGTTCTACTGCTTTTTTTAAACAGTACTTTTTTTTTTTTTTTCTTGAAACTCAAATACTTAAAACAACTGCAAGTACTTTGAAGTCAGGGACCATCTCTTGCATTTCTTTGTGTGACAGATGGTGCTCACAATAGGTTATCAATATAATCTTTTAAAAGAAATACTATTGTTTGCCTTTTGCAACTGACAGTCTCACTTGCAAAACTGAGACACATTTTTGCTGAAAGTAATTCAGAGAATTGATCTATATCAAATATATTAAAATCCAAAACTGCAATTTCCTCCAAAATTAACACAGCCCCTTTAGTTCCTAGCCCAGGATCTACTATATAGGCACACTCAAACATCTGTTGGATTAGTAAAATTCAGAGATTATATATACTTATATAGTTAAACCTCTATAGATAGCACTCACAGTAACTTTCTTATTTAAAGACTCAAATAAGGGGCCCTATATTTTTTCTCTCTCTAAAGCTTTCAATATCTGTTTTCCCAAAGTCTTAAGTACATGTCTAAACATGCTCATCAGTCATATTCTTGCACATTACAAACACTACAAATTCTAAGATGATGCAGATACTTTTTATCAAAGATCTTGTCACTTTCACGGTACAACTCAGTATCCTATTATAGTTAGAATCAAGCCCAAAGGCAGAGGTTTTTCCTTATTAAGATTACTTTGTAAAAGACAAACTAATGTGCAGGAATTTATTTGATTATCTGCTTTTAACAGAATAATGCATAATAATAGTTGAAGACTTCCTTGCTTACTAAATCTCTTTGGATTAGTTTGTAATCCCTTTTGGAAATACATTTTCCACATGGTCTGATGGAGAAAGCCATCTGTTAGATGCACTCAAAATAATGCATATTTCAACTTGCCATTGCCCAGGTGGGACCCACTCACTGCAACCTGCCTCGGTTCAACAATCTCTCCTCCATGTTGGCCAGGCTGTTCTTGAACTCCTTTTTGATCTGCCTGCCTCAGCCTCCCAAAGTGCTGGAGTTACAGGCGTGAGGCACTGCGCCCGGCCAATAAGGCATATTTTCTATCTCTTTTTAAAAATATTATCAACCCGATTCTTTGTATTTTGTGCCTATTCTCATGTTTGAAGATTTTCTTCCTTAAAATACTACATTCCATGTACTTTTAGTCTGACTATAAATTAGTAATATTTTTAGAAGAAATTTTGGCAGGATCTATAAACATTTTACTTTTTTTTTTGTAGAGATGAGGGTCTCCCCATCTTGCCCAGGCTGGTCTCAAACTCCTGGGCTAAAGCAATCCTCTCGCCTCAGCCTCCAAAAGTGCTGGGGTTACAGGAGTGGGCCACTGCACCCGGCTCTATCAGCATTTTAAATGTCTCCATCCTGTGACCCAACAATTATACTTCTAGGCCTCTATCCTATATAAATACTAACAAAAAACTGAGTCATGCATTATTTATAAGAGCAAAAAATATTTAAAATAATCTAAACATTCATGTTAAATAGACATGTATAAACTTATGATATATTTATATCATGGAATGCAGATAGCAAAAAGATAAGGTAGATCTGCACATGCCAATATTGAAGAATATTTATGATATTCAATTGGGAATAAGGGGAAAAAGAGCACAAAGTATTTTATATAGAGTGAGCTCATTGTTTAAAGAATAAAAGATATTGGGTGTGTGTGTGTATATATATTTGTATATATGTTTATGTAGTCATTTAAAAAGGTGTAGGAGAATATACAACAAATAAAGGGATAGGCAGAGCCCTTTCACCTTTTACTTTATATATCTGTGTGTGTATATATATATATATATATATATATATATACACACACACTAATATATTAATTTTTTCCCAACTAGTATGCATTATTCTTACATCCCAATACTTCCTTCTAAAGAAATTTTTCTTTTGTTAGAGTTTATTTTTAGGTAATGAGTGTTAATTTTTCTGAATGTATCATTATTTTGCCTTCATTCTATCTCAAACTAATGACAATTTTGTTATCTATAGAATTATAGACCAGGCACGGTGGCTCACATCTGTAATCCTAGCACTTTGGGAGGCCAAGGCAGGTGGATCAACTGAGGTCAGGAGTTCAAGATCAGCCTGGCCAAGATGGCAAAACTCCATCTCTACTAAAAGTACAAAAAATTAGCTGGGCATAGTGGTGCTCCAGCTACTTGGGAGGCTGAGGCAGGAGAATTGCTTGAACCCAGGAGGTGGAGGTTGCAGTGAGCTGAGATCACGCCACTACACTCCAGCCTGGGCAACAAGAGCGAAACTCCGTATCAAAAAAAAAAGAATTATAGATTCCAAGTACACTTCCCCTCAGAAGTGTTCATAATATTCTCTGATGGTTGTCTGTATTTCAGTGAGGTCAGTGGTAATAGCCTCTTTGTTGTTTCTGATTGTGTTTATTTTAATCTTCTCTCTTTTCTTCTTTATTAGTCTAGCTAACAATCTATCTGTTTTATTTTATTTTTTTTCCAAAAAACCACCTCCTGGATTCATTGTCTTTTGAATGGTTTTTTGTGTCTCAGTCTCCTTCAGTTCAGCTCTGATTTTGGTTATTTTTTGTCTTCTGCTAACTTTGGGATTTGTTTGCTCTTAGTGCTCTAGTTCTTTTAGTTGTGATGTTAGGTTGTTAACTTGAGATCTGTCTAACTGTTTGATGTGGGCATAGAGTGCTATAAATTTCCCTCTTAATACTACTTTAGCTGTGTCCCAGAGATTCTGGTGTGTTGTATCTTTGTTCTCATTACTTTCAAAGAACTTCTTGACTTCTGCTTTAATTTCATTGTTTACCCAAAAGTCATTCAGGAGCAGGTTATTCAACTTCCATGTAATTTTATGGTTTTCAGTGAATTTTTTTTCTCCAAATTCCTGGTTTAGTAAGGATTTGTTTATTTTGAGGAAAAAAAGGTCCCAAACATCAGGCTGTTCACAAAAATAATTCACAGTATCAACTTTAGAAAACAAATCATAAGACAATAACAGTATTTTTCTGGAGGATGCATTTGACTTGTCAATTCTCATTCACAAAAATACATTGTTATATTTGTGTTGAACTGCCCCACACAGCACATTTATGTGGGGGTGTAACACACATACTTCTAACTCAAAGCTTCTTTCAGGAGCTACTCAACTCCTGAGATTGCCTTTGCAGTTAGGGAAGCATTTACTGAACTTATGTATGAATAAAAAGAACTGTACTCCCTGCATAACAAGAGATTATTTTGGAGACAGTTGATAAAACCCATATATCCTTTTTATTGTTAAGTCACAAAGAGGTATCAAAATTAAAAGCAAAAATTACAGGGTAAGACTTAACAAAACTACCAGGAGCATCATAGGAAGAGAAAATGGGACTAGGAGCAGGGCAATATGAATTAATGAACATAACAAGGACAAGGATTGGGAGAACAGTGAGCATGTGCTGAAGTTACTAGGGGAGAGGATCTGGTGAAAATTTTGATCTTAGACAAGCACCTAGGTAAATAAACAATGGGATAAGATTTCCAAACCCCACAATGTGCTTAAGAGTCGTCCTCACCATTGGCGCTGTCCCTGTCATCCTCTCCTTCCTCAGCCTCTTTTTCATCATCCTTGACCAACTTCATCTGGTCATCCCCCATCTTCAATATCATCATCATCTAGTAGGTTCCCCTGTCAGGAGAGACATCTGCACTCCCCTCAGACTCCATCTTCACATTAGTCTCATCTCTCTTCATGGAGCTGATGCTCTGCTCCTTTTCTGACTTTTTCTTCATCTCTACTGCTTGTTTGCTCTGTTCCTTTTCAATTTTTTCCAGGTTTTCCGGGAGATAATCCACCTTTTGTTTTATCTGTGTCAATTCCTTCTTAATGGCCTGAAGACCATCTCCTTTCAACTTTCCAGACTTGGAAGATCCCCACTATTCACTCTTAGAATTGAAGCTACTTTTGGCCCTTCTTTTTTTTTTTTTTTTTTTTTGAGATGGAGTCTCGCTCTGTCACCCAGGCTGGAGTGCAGTGGCATGATCTTGGCTCACTGCAACCTCTGCCTTCTGGGTTCAAGCGATTCTCCTACCTCAGCCTCCTGAGTAGCTGGGAATACAGGCGTGCGCCACTATGCCTGACTAATTTTTGTATTTTTAGTAGAGATGAGGGTTTCACCATTTTGGTCAGGCTGGTCTCAAACTCCTGACCTCGTGATCCACCCACCTTGGCCTCCAAAAATGGTGTGATTACAGATGTGAGCCACTGCACCTAGCCACTTTTGCCCCTTCTTGAGGTGTTTCCTGATACATAGTGGCGTTTCAATGGTACTACAGCCCGAGAAATAGGAGAAAAAGGAGGAACGTGCTGGGTAACTGTATGTCCTGTCATAATAATCCCATTGAAAGTCATAGTCCAACTCAAAAGAGGAGCCATATATCTCTGCTACAGATCATTTCACACCTGCTTTTCCTAGGTTCACTTTTGGCTCTGCAGCCAGGATAATATCTAAAACCTGGCCAGCAATCATTCTGCCATTCTCTCCTGCTACAGCAGCCTAGGTATATCTCTCATTAACATACCGAACAAAGGCAAAGTTCTTATGAACTGAGCAACCCACAATTTTGCCATACTTTGAAAAGATTGCCTCCACATCAGACTTCTTGACCACAAGACTGTTGAGATTCCCAAAGAACACACAGGAGTTCATGGAGCAAGGATCTTTCTTGTTGGTAACATTGCTGGCCGTTGTGTTTGATAATAAGATTTCTCACAAAGCTGAAAACAGGAAGGGGACGGAGAAGAGGTTGGATTCTGGGTCTCCTACTCCTGGGTTCTATGTGGAGACAGCCAACTGCTGCTTGAGGTTGGCAGCAACAGGCCACAACAGCTCAGTCTTAGTCTCTTCACAAAATGTTGAGTGAATTTCTTAGTCTTGATTTCTAATTTGATCATGCTGTGGTCTGAAAGACTATTTATTATTTTAGTTCTTTGGCATTTGCTGAGGAGTGTTTTATTTCCAATCATATAATTGATATTAAGAGTATGTGCCATGTGACGATGAGAATAATGCATATTCTAGCCGGGCGCAGTGGCTCACGCTTGTAATCCCAGCACTTTGGGAGGCCGAGGCGGGCGGATCACGAGGTCAGGAGATCGAGACCATGGTGAAACCCCGTCTCTACTAAAAATACAAAAAAATTAGACGGGCGTGGTGGCGGGCGCCTGTAGTCCCAGCTACTCGGAGAAGCTGAGGCAGGAGAATGGCGTGAACCCGGGAGGCGGAGCTTGCAGTGAGCCGAGATTGCGCCACTGCACTCCAGCCTGGGCGACAGAGCGAGACTCCGCCTCAAAAAAAAAAAAAAAAAAACCCACCAAACTAAGGATCTTTCCCCCAAATAAAGTCTTCTTTAAAAAAAAAAAAAAGAGAGAGAGAATAATGCATATTCTATTGTTTTTGGGTAGAGAGTTATGTAGACATCTATCAGGTTCATTTGATCCAGTGCTCAGTTAAGGTCCTGAATATCTTTATTAATTTTCTGTCTTGATGATCTAATATTGTCACTGGGGTGTTAACATTTCCCACTATTATTGTGCAGAAGTCTAAGTCTCTTTGAAGGTCTCTGAGAACTTGCTTTATTAATCTGGGTGATCTTGTGTTAGGTGCATGTATATTTATATAGTTAGATTTTCTTGTTAAATTGAACTCTTTACCATTATGTAGTGCCCTTGTCTTTTTTTAACTTTGTTGGGTTAAAATCTGTTTTGTCAGAAACTAGGATTACAACCCCTACTTTTTTCTGTTTTCCATTTGCTTGGTAGGTTTTTCTCCATCCCTTCATTTTAAGCCCATGTGTGTCACTGCACGTGAGAAGGGTTTCTTGAAGACAGTAAACCAACGGATCTTGGTTCTTTATCCAGCTTATCACTCTGTATCTTTTAATTGGGGCATTTAGCCCATTTACATTTAAGGTTAGTATTGCTATGTATGGATTTGATCATGTCATCATGATTTTGGCTGGTTGGTTTGCAGACTTGTTTACGTGGTTGCTTTATGGTGTTGCTCGTTTGTGTATTTCAGTGTGTTTTGGTAGTGACTGGTAACTGTCTTTCCTTTCCATATTTAGTGCTTCCTTCAGAAGCTCTTGTAAGGCAGGTGTGGTGGTAATGAATTCCTTCAGCATTTGCTTGTCTGAAAAGGATCCTATTTCTCCTTTGCTTATGAAGCTTACTTTGGCCAGATATAAAATTCTGGGTTGGAATTTCTTTTTTCTAAGAATGTTGGCCAGCCGCAGTGGCTCACACCTGTAATCCCAGCACTTTGGGAGGCTGAGGCGGGTGGATCACGAGGTCAGGAGTTCGAGACCAGCCTGACCAACATGGTGAAACCCCCGTCTCTATTAAAAATACAAAAATTAGCCAGGATTGGTGGCGGGCACCTGTAATCCCAGCTACCTAGGAGGCTGAGGCAGGAGAATTACTTGAACCTGGGAGATGGAGGTTTCAGTGAGCCAAGATTGTGTCACTGCACTCCAGCCTGGGTGACAGTGTGAGACTTCGTCTCAAAAAACAAAAACAAAAACAAAAAACAAAAAACACTTGTGATTGCATTATGAAATTTTTTTTTTGTTTCATAAAAAAGACTGCCCTGTAAGCAGGCATGGCCATGCTGGGGCTCCGGGAAAGGCCAGCAAATCAAGAAGTGCTCAGGTTGGACTGGCCCCATCTGATGTGCAAGACTGCCCTGCAGAGATCAGGTCTGACAGCGTCCCTGGGGCTAAAGTCTCTTAAGGGACAAGTCAAGCCTAGAGGGATGGCCATCCCTGGCTGTGCTCCACTACAAATACTCTGGCACCAAACCCTCTGGGCTCCACATCAGCTGGCTTGCTGCCCCCCCACTTCTCCAAGTAGCTCTCCCTGCTACCTCAAGTGTCCATGGTGGTTGAGGGAGCTGTTCCAGTTGTCTGCTTCTAGTCGGCCATCTTGTCCTCCTCTGTATTTTATTTTATGCATTTAAAGGTATTATTCTGAGAAGGGATCCACAGTCTTCACTCAACTGCTAAAGGGATTCCTGGAACAAAAACATTTTTTAAATGTCTGCATTAGATTGATTGTAAAATTCCTGTAACCTCCATATATATATATCTCTCTTAGCTTTTCTTTCTGTTTCAATCTTTCTTTCTTTTTATCTCTTTAGCTAGGTGATAGAGATCTAGAAGGCCCTCAGTTAGGGCAATACATGACCAATAACAGCAGCTTTGAGGTGGGGAGAGCCACAGCTCACTGCTCTGGTTTCTTATTTACTCACAGCTTCTGATCCAAGGGACATCTCTGTCTTGTTTTTGAACATCCATTAATTTTTTTGTCAGTGCTGCAGTCTTGTTGAGGGAGGAAGAGATGATCAGTATGCATGTGGTCGGCCATCTTAAAGCTGGGATGCATATATCAACTTTGTATTTAGAAAAAGAAGGGAAAAATGCAGTCATACATTCTTGATCTTTAATTTTTTTCTTACAATAATATACTCTTCCAAAGCTATTTTACAAGTGAGAAAACTAGAGGTAGTATAAGCTAAGCATTTATTCAAAGTCATGTAGTTAGTTAATAACAGGGATGGGACTAGAATGCAGATCTTCTGGTTCCTTCTATAATACCTGCCCTTTTTAGCTGTCTTATGATAAACCTCTTTCCTCTCCAGGAGCTAACAGTGTTGATATTACAAGCCATAGCCTAGAAAAGTCATTCTGTTATTTATTTTGTTATTGCGCACATGGTTTTCTTTGCCTGAAATACTGTTCAGTTGGTTAGTCAACAGATAGTTTAGAACACTTCAGGTGTTTTCAAGCACTGACCACCAAAAATGCAACATTGAGCAAGATCCAGTCCCAACCCACACGGAACTTATAGTCAGTCTAGTAACAAAGATAAACAACAAACAATACTTAATTTATCTCCCCTTCTTTTGGTGACCTTCTATTCACCTTTCAGGATCCAACTGAAATGCAACTTCTCTGTGAAGCCTTCTAGTTAGAGTTAGTTGTCTTTTCTGAACATGGTCCACACATCTGTTATCAACTGAGAACAGGTTTTTTATTTTAATATTTTAGTTAACAGTGTATTCTGTCACCCCTCACCTCTATCCCCCAACCAGGAGGTAAGGATATGGCAGCTTTCCTTATTCGTTTTGCTATCTACTTCAGCACCTAGCACAATGCCTGGTACATGGTAGGCAATAAACATTTCAATCAATAGAACTGAAGGCAAGAAAACAGAAAGTTCTTTATGGCTCATTTCTGTATACTGCATACCTACTTGTGTTTTTAAATTTAAAATGGTATTCCCAATTGATGATTTTTAAGTCTATGATTGGCAAAAATCTATTTTCATTGTTTGGGCTAGTTGCCAAAATAAATGGAAAGAGACACATAAGCACTTGCCAGCTGTTGTTTATTACTAAACCTTAAAGTCTATTCAAAAACTTATTGAGAAAATTCACCTTTTGTTTCCATTTATCTGAGTTGACAGTCTCTACAACCTAAAACCATTAGAATCCACACCTCCAAATTCATACAGTTCTGTATGACCTATGATTACAGAAACTGAATCTCTGAAAAATCTCAATTTCACTATTTGACTAACTCTAATTCTTAAACCTTTATAAAATTATTTTTGAATTATTGTTGACAAGCCAGGTATCTAAGTTTCAAGAAAAATAAATCAAAATTAGTTCCATATTTATGTGGCCGTGGAAAGGGGAAAAGGCTGTGTCCCCTGGAAGGAGGCAGCAGTTTCCCTTCTGCTCTCTTTTTGGGGCTACATTCCCCTTTTTGAGTGATCCCCTTAAGAAAAGCAGAGACCACTGGGGGTAGGCAGTCACACAATACTCGTAACCAGAGCCCTAATTAAAAATGGGCCTGAGATCTGTGAAGGCTAGAGTGGGGATGGTGCCTTGAATGTTGTAATTTCAGATCTTCATGTAGTTTTTGCAGGAGGTAGAAACTTTCATTCATCTTGAGGCAGATTCATTCTTGGTTTGGGAATAATTATCTAAATGGACCAGGTTAGATATTCTTATATTAAGCCAGATCCTTTTCAGGAATGGGAGTTTGACAGCTGTATCTCTAGAGAGCTAAACTTTTCGGCATAGTAATAGCAAAAATTGTCTTTATTATGGGCAAAGTTATACATCAGCAGTTTACTATGCCTTTGGGGAAATGTTTCCTTTAAAGTGTGGGTATAGGCTACCCTAGCCTGGATGGTATTGTTTATTGTAGTAGAAATGCTCCTGCTTCCTGTTTAAACAGCTTCTCACGGGAGATTGGGAGACAAGACTTTAGGACTGCAGAGAAACTGCGGTTCTGATTTTGAGTTCCTGCTGGATAAAATGTTGTAAAAATAATGGGACTGGGCTAGGCTTAATGCTAAAAGACTGGCCTGCTATTCTGTCATACACAGTAATATTCAAATGCAGATTTTGGAGACTATGCCCCATTGGATATTTTGCTTTTATATGATGATATCACAGAGACCATAGGGAGAGGCCTGACCCCATGAATGGGGGAGGGCTGGAGTTTACCCACAAGAAATAAACAGGAAAAGAGGATAGGGGAGGCAGGCTGAGACTAGAGAGACAGAGGGAGAAATGTGGTCCTCTCCTGGGCTCCTGGAGATTGGGGCCTGGACTTTTAGCAGAGCAAACTCACTGGAGGTTGCCCCTGAAGGGAAAAGATAAACAGACACTGCCAGAATGCCCAAGTTTGAGAATAGGGAGACACTCCCAAGACAGGGGTCCCCAACTCCTGGGCTGTGGACCAGTAGCAGTTCGTGGCCTGTTAGGAACCAGGCTGCACAGCAGGAAGTGAGCGGCAGGCAAGCAAGCATTACCACCTGAGCTCTACCACCTGTCAGATCGGCAGCAGCACAGGAGCTTGAACCCCATTGTGAACTGTGCGCGAGAGGGATCTAGGTTGCGTGCTCCTTATGAGAATCTAATGCCTAATGATCTGAGGTGGAACAGTTTCATCCCAAAACCCTCTCCCACCACCATTCATGGAAAAATTGTCTTCTTCAAAACCGGTCCCTGGTACTAAAACGGTTGGGGACTGCCGCTTTAAGAGCTCAAGGCAGCCTATGCTCTAGCTTGTGGACTCTGAGAACATTCAGAATTAGTAGGCATTTTTGTTTGTCAGTTTTATAATCCCTTTCTCATATCATTAAACATTCTGCGAAATAATGATATATATTACAGTTTGGCCTTCGTCATGCTGTGGGAAATTAAAGGGTCTGTGTCCACCTTTGGGATCATCTAGTAAAGGGAAGAAAAGCCTTTCTCCCCCTGAGACCAGCATAGCTGCAGTGGCATCAGTCCTGGGGTTGTGGGAGATGAGGGGTGACAGTGGTGGAGCTACGATGAGCAATCTGCCACCACAGGGATGGCTAGGGCAGTATGGGTTTGTGGAACATGTGACCGACTAGGAGGTACAAAGACCTACTTGTGGAGAGGGCCTCATAAAAGACAGGATTTTCTGTCATTAGATGAGATGAAAGTTTGAGCCACAGTAATCTGGACATTACAAGGTAAACCTGACCTCCTCTTTAATCGCCGTCTGGTGCGTCCAGGTAGACTGGGTATATGTATATGGAGCACACCATAAAACACAGTCTTTGTGTCTTAGTAACCTGCTTAACACGGGTTTGCAGAATAGAAAAGAAAACTGAAATGGGTTCCCAATCTAATTTATGGAAATCTTATTGATCATTTTATAGTCACATTCGGTGTATCCATTTGTTAGTACTCTAACCATGTAATGAAAGCCATCATATGCCAAGCAGTATGGTAGAAACCAAAGCCGATCCACTGACATGTAGCTGGTGTCAACTCCTCAACACTCAAGGTAGAATTATGACAGCATATTCAATTTTCCTATTTAAATGAAAAATGACTTGAGTCCCCTCATGTTAGGTTTGTCTCTTTTTTGGGACCCCTTTCCCTTCTTCTAGCTCTTCTGAGAACCCTGGAGGGTATACATATTCCAACTGGGAGGTCCATTTGACTTCCGCTTCAAGTTAAGGTAAGCCCTGATATCCAAGCACCCACTGCTTTTCCTGCGTGCCTCATAGTGTTGCTGTTGAAAGTTGGCCTTCCACTGTCAGCCAGGCCCTGTAGCAGTTCATTGTCAGACACTGCTGCTGATCCAGTTTACTACATCAGCTAGTGCGGTACTTTGATGGAAGGTGTCTTCATGACAGACTCCATTCTTTTGATGCCATGATCAACAGAGATCCCTTGCTGGATCTCCCAGTCTGCAGCATTTAGTGCTCAGTCCTTTGCATCACATAAAACCATTCCCCCTCAATCTCCACCATCAACCCACCTTCACTCAGACTGGCTGAAGCGTTAGCACCTCACAGACTGCAAAACCAGAAGCCAGCCCACTTTCCATTTCAACTGTAAAAATACAAAAGTGCTATATTCATATTTCTCACAGACAAAAGGCCCTTTCATGCCCTCAGCTAAAGTGACTATCTAGGTGGTCTCCAGGGCCACCTCTCCTGGCAGCAGTTTTCTGTTGACCTTTAGACACAAAAGCTCCTTCCTTGGCAATAGGATTAGAGAAAGCTTGCCATGAATCCCAAACTCCAAATTCCAGGATTCCCATCTATCACCTCCTGAGAGGCAATTAGCTTTTGTGTCTCAATAATTCAAGCCCCAAGGCCTCCCAAAGCAGAGGAGACAAAACTTATGTTTAGTTCCTTGCAAGGCATTCTTACGTCAAAGGTTAAAAGACAGTCCGTGCCTCTGTGATTTCTCCTGTCTAATAGGGAAGATATGTATGGAAATTAAAATAAAAGTATAATGTAAGATATATGAGTAAATAACCCAGGTGCGGTGGCTTATGCCTGTAATCCCAGCACTTTGGGAGGCCAAGACAGGTGGATCATGAGGTCAGGAGACCGAGACCATCCTGGCTAACACGGTGAAACCCGTCTCTACTAAAAACACAAAAAATTAGCCGGGTGTGGTGGCAGGCACCTGTAGTCCCAGCTACTCAGGAGGCTGAGGAGGGAGAATGGTGTGAACCCGGCAGGCAGAGCTTGCAGTGAGCCAAGATCACGCCACTGCACTCCAGCCTGGGCGACACAGTGAGACTCTCAAAAACAAACAAAAAAAAGATATATGAGTAAATAAAGACAGAGGCAGAAGTGCCTAACTTTTTAGGGGTTCTGGAGGGATAGACCAGAGGAGTTCAAATAATTTTAATTATGCCTCGAAGAAATAATAGCAGTATTCCTGATGAATAAGGCATTAAACCCTTTCTAGGTATGCATTCATATATCACTAATTCAGTAAGTATCTACTAAGTATCTGCACAGTGAGTGACACTATTCCATCTGCTGTGGGTAGAGCAAGAAGCAAGGCAAACAACTCTCCTGCTCTCTTGGAGGTGGAAGGCAAAGAGCTATGCAGGCAGCTTGTTGTCTGTGTCCTCCATGTGGCTGAGTCACACAGGTTCTCCCAGCGGGCTGTCTTACCTGGCTAACTATGCCCAAGACCACAAGCATCACCCTAGACATCTTCCACCAACATAAGGTGGGTCAATATTTATTAAGCATTTACTGTATCCCAGGCTCTGTCTGTTCTATATTTATTATCTCATTTAATTCTCATAATAACCCTATGAAGATAGTAATTTATAACCCCCACTTTACAGATAAGGAAAACAGAGATACTCATGATCAAGAGGATTGTCTAGGATCAAAGACTTCATAGGTAAAGGAGCTGGATACAGACCTAAGCATTTTGATTCCAGAGCCTGGACCCTCAGTCATTTTGCTTAGTCCCGCCAACAAACATCCCTCTACTGCCTCTTTTAATTACACTGCTTCCTTTTCTTCACTCCCTGGCATCCTCTGCTCCTAATTCCTTATGCTCATCTTTAGTTACTTGTCTCCTTTCCCTGTCATGTACCCACTCACTATCTTAATGGAAGGCAATTAGCTGGGAAGGCAGGCAGGAGCTACCCTCTGACTGCTTTCAGAAATCAGGGGGTTTTATTTCCAGTTGAAGTTTCCTGCCTAAATGCCATACTTAATAAGGGAATATGACAGTCTCCCACATACCAGTGAGAAAGAAAGGCAGTTTCAGACATCTCTGAACACATACTTAGCAATAACTGCTATCTATCATTTCCACTGGACTAGGAGCTCCTTGGAGCCTACATTTCAATAATCATCTTTGCATTCCAGGTAAAGACAAAATCCAGGTTCTATCCCAGTACCAATCACAGAAGGCACACATGCTGTATAACACTTTTTTTTGTAAAATGGGAAAGTATAATTGAATTTAAAAATTATTTTTATTTAGATGTTTTGTATCTTTACCATAAAGCGATTGATGATTAGAAGCTGAGGAGAATTGATAACACAAGAAGATTAATGCATTTCAAAGAGGTTTTGGAAATAGAAAAAGGTAAGAAGAGGCCAACTGCTGTGGCTCACACCTGAAATCCTAGCACTTTGAGAAGCCGAGGCAGGTGAATCATCCGAGGTCAGGAATTCGACATCAGCCCAGCTACTAAGGTGAAACTCCGTCTCTGCTAAAACTACAAAAAATTAGCCAGACATAGTGCTGCATGCCTGTAGTCCCAGCTACTCGGGAGGCTGAGGCAAGAGAATCGCTTGAACCTGGGAGGCAGAGGTTGCAGTGAGCCAAGATTGCTCCACTGCACTCCAGCCTGGGTGACACAGTGAGACTCCATCTGAAAAAAAAAAAGTAAAAAGAATTATTAGTTATAGAAAGAACCAATAATGATGATAAAAGTACCAATAATAATTACCATTGTATTGCATTAAACACTGTTTTAGGTGTTTGCCTATGTTATTAGCATTTACTCGTCATTCTCATAACAAATCATTTTATGGATGAGAAAATTGAGACTTGGAGGGTTTAAGAAACTTAACCGCCAGGTGCAGTGGCTCACACCTGTAATCTCAGCATTTTGGGTGGCTGAGGCAGGAGGATAACTTGAGGTCAGGAGTTCAAGACCAGCCTGGCCAACACGATGAAACCCTCTCTGTACTAAAAATACAAAAATTAGCCAGTCATGGTGGTGGGTGCCTGTAATCCCTGCTATTCAGGAGGCTGAGGCAGGAGAATTGCTTGAACCCGAGAGGCGGAGGTTGCAGTTAGTTGAGATTGCACCATTGCACTCTAGCCTGGTGACAGAGCAAGACTCCGTCTCAGAAAAAAAAAAAAAAAAAAAGTATGTGTTTATCTATCTCTCTATATATACATTTAAGAGCCTGCCTTTACTCTTGTCTCATTACCCTTTCTTTCCCAAAGGGAACCATTTTCTTTATGCATTTACACACACACACACACACACACACACACAAGCACGCACGCACTGGGTTTTCTTTTTCATAAATGAGATAATGGACAATATTGAGTTTCAGGCCTTCTCATATTTCAAAGCCAGAATAAATATACAAGGACTGTAACCTGTTTATCATTCTAGGCCTCTTTTCTCAAGGCCCTCCAATCTCATTTGTATTGTAGCCACTGCAAATACATCTTAGGCACTGACAATTGGGCTGCATTAGAGAAAGAGGTGCATCAATAAGATCTCCCTGGGACATCTGACCTTGTAGAACCTCTCCTCTTGTGGCTTTAGCACTGCAAAACCAAGCTGAGAAGAAAAGGATGGAAGAGGAGAGTAGGGGAGAAATGTATAGGCCCCTTGGGCCCTTGGATGCCTGGGCTGTTAGGGTTTGGACACAGTTCTCGCTAGGACTCTAAACTCTTTTGCCTCTTATAGCCAGAGGGATAGAGTTTGAAGCATGTAAGATTTTGGGAAACATGCAACTGACCAAAGTCTAATATTCAATGATTGGAAGTGAAATGTGCAATAAAAGCCAACTGGGAGTTAACTCAAAGGCATCATGAAAGTATGCTTCAGTGAGTTAAAATTATAGCCTTTTGTCCCAAATTTCTCAACAAATACTCTATAGAAATTTTTAAGCCCCAGAGTCCTTAACTAATGTTATTCAAGGCAATTTTATATGTCTAATTGTACAGATTCTTTGCTAACTTTTGAGCAAGAAATGATCTCAAAATACCCTTGTGTCTACTGATATTTCAAGGTAAGGGAATGCTCTGGAATGCTTCCCATTTTCCAAATGTAATATTTTCCAAAATAAACTTTGGAGTAACTGCATGGTTGATATCATGTGAACATTTTAATTCACACAATCATATTCTGGAGTTTATGGGAGCTTGGCCTTTTTCCAGGAGGTTTGGAAGTCGAAAAGCCGGCTGTTTCTTCTCTGTGGGAGAAAGATGGAGCGTGTGAATCAGAATTGGTAAATTGGAGAGGAGGTCACAAACCGAATGGAGTTAAGCAAAGTGCAGCGCAATCTGCAGTGAGAGAAAAGCCAGTTATACAGAGGGGAAGGACTGGTTACCATTCAAGTCTTCAAAATTGGGACCTCAGAGGAGAAACGAATGGAGAAATGAATGCAGAACAACTCCTTGTTTCTCTCTCTGTCTTCTAGAGGATGGGGCTGGTGTAATGAGATCCAGGTGCAACCCTTGAGATATCAGGGATCCCCATCCTGGTCTATTCAGAAGTCCCCCAAACCTTCACTACCTGTAGTTCATGTACTGCCTCTTCCAAGGAGCCTGCCTTGATGGCTTGATTGCAGTCATCAAATGACACCTCACTATTGAGATGATCTGTTTCCTTGTCCTTTTCTCAATGGAATGTGAGATTCTTGAGACAAAGATGTAACAGGCACACAATAATTATTTGTTGAATATTGGCTGTATCAGCTTCTCTGGTTGGAAATAATCCCCCCTCCTCTGAGCTCCCCTGGTGCTTTGCACTTACCTCACTCATGTAATCTTTTTCACATTCCACTTTGCACTATAATTTCTGTATTTTTTAGCTCCACTATTAGACTCAAATTATTCTGCAACAGAGATGAGATAATGCATGTAAAGCATTAGTACCATGTCTGCTGAATAAATGATAGCTATTATTATTTGTGTAATGAGACACCTGGAGGAGCAGAAAATGTATTCTATTTAAAAAAACAGCTTTGGAAAATCACATTTGAATAGATCTTTATTTTGCAAGAGTCACTTGAGTGAATTACATTACTACAAGAGACCTACTGCCTTGGAAGAGGGGAATACGATGACTTGGTCTTGAAATATCTGTTCCTTCCCATTCCCTTGGGATAGAAGGCTGGGGTTAAGTAGGTGAGTCAGTGCTAAGCTGCGCAACTTCAGGGGACACCATCCATATTGTAATAGATTGTGATGGACATATTCTGAGAGGCACAACGTGGATGGTACCCCTGGAGTTCTGCAAGGAAGCTCCCCTGAAAAAAGAAAAGGAAAAGAGGCTTTGACCCTTTATCTTTGAGGTCCTAGGTTACTGGTCCTCAAATGGATTGGGATGGTACTCACTGACAATTATCAGCAGGAAAGAAGAACGAGGGCCCTAGAGAGGCACTTGCCATAAGGGAAGGGCTGTCTGCAGAGCACTGGGCTCAGCAAAGCTTTCTGACTGAGGCTAGATGCTATTGGGAAACAAGGATGGACCTGAATCACTGAAGGGCCACTGTAACCTAAAAATCTTTCTGGGCTCTCCCCAGCACCAGTCAGAAACACCAAGGTAGATCTAGAAGTCTCTTTTCCTCTCTGTTTCACCAGCTGCTTTTCCTCGAGGGTCCAGGAAGTTGAGACTGATGTTTTCATTTCACTTTAAATTTACCATCCTGTACTGTGTATGCTCAGCAAGTGTTAATGCCTGACCAGCTAGCTGGTTGAGTGAAAAGTTTTAATATTGAAAGAATTGGAGTCATTCATTATTATTTGATTCCAGACATGAGACAGAGTGGCAATTTGAGGAAAATAGTCCCATGTGATTTTGTGTGTGTGATTTTTATTATTAAAAAACTAAATCTATCATTACATTAAGAAGCTTTCCTTTTATAATATTTTAACCATATAAACAAGAATATTCTCAGCCCTACCTTCTCTGGCCTCAATGTGGCTGTCAAGATCTTGGGTCTGGGTCAGTCAACACTAGGTTTGAGTCATGTTTTGCAACCTATTTGTTTTGTGATCTTTAGCAACTCACTTAAGTTCCAAGTGTGTTTCTGGTGTATAAAAGGGGACAACAATTGTACATCGTTCATAAACTTAGATGTTATGTGTCAGACACTAAACCTGACACAAAATAAGCACTTAACAAATGTTAGCTGTCATTATTTATTATTTCCTTCATCACCAAACTCCACTCTGCATCCTTTTATTATTATTATTATTATTTTTTTTTTTTTTTGAGACGGAGCCTCACTCTGTTGCCCCAGTGGCATGATCTCAGTTCTGCCTCCCAGGTTCAAGCGATTCTCCTGCCTCAGACTCCTGAGTAACTGGTACTATAGGTGCGCACCACCATGCTCAGCTAATTTGTGTAATTTTTAGTAGAGATGGGAGTTCACCATGTTGGCCGGGTGGTCCCGAACTCCTGACCTCAAGTGATCCACCTGCTTTGGCCTCGTGTGAGCCACCATGCCCCGCCTCACTCTGCATCCTTTTGCACCTTCCCTGTGTTCATACTTAAATATACTACAATCCAGTACCCATGACCCACACACTTTGATGGTTTTTTTTTTCATGGTTTTTTTTTTTTTTTTTTTTTTGAGACAGAATCTCACTCTGTTGCCCACGCTGGAGTGCAGTGGCACGATCTCGGCTCACTGCGAGCTCCACCTCCCAGGTTCACGCCATTCTCCTGCCTCAGCCTCCCGAGTAGCTGGGACTACAGGCGCCCGCCACCATGTCCAGCTAATTTTTTTGTATTTTTAGTAGAGACGGGTTAGCCAGGATGGTCTCTATCTCCCGACCTTGTGATCCGCCCGCCTTGGCTTCCCAAAGTGCTGGGATTACAGGCATGAGCCACTGCACCCAGCCTTTTTCATGTTAAATAGTTCTTTTTTTTTTTTTGGATATACTTAAGGGATATACTTTGATATACATGCGCATAGTGAAATAAGTACTACAGTCGAGCAAATTAATATATCCATCTCCTCACAGTTCCTTTTTTTTAAAAAAAAAGTTTTCTAGCTTTTTTGAGATATAATTGACAAAATTTTATAAATTTAAAGTATAAATGTGGTAATTTGATATATGTATATTGTGAAATGATTACCACAATCAAGTTAGTTAACACACCTATCACTTCACTAGTGAATTTACATGTATGTATGTGTTCATGGGGGCGGGTGGGTAAGAACATTTAAGATCTCGCAACGATTTCAAGTGTATAGTATTACATGGTAACTATAGTCACCAAGCTGTACGTTAGGTCCCCAGAACTTATTCCTCTTATAACTGAAACTTTGTTCCCTTTGACGAACATTTCCCCATTTCCCTGCCCCCAGCCCCTGGCGACCACCATTCTACTCTTTGTTTCTATGGGTTTAACTTTTTTAGATTCCATACATAAGTAAGATAATACAGTATTTGGCTTTGTCTGTCTGGTTTGTTTCGCTTAGCATAATGCCTTCCAGGTTCATCTATGTTGCAAATTATGGTATTTCCTTCTTTTTAAGGCTGAATAATATTCCATTTGTCTATACATAACACAATTTATTTATCCATTCATCTATCAATAGACACTTAGGTTGTTTTAATGTTGTGGCTACTATGAATAATGCTAGAGTGAATATGGGCATGCAGATTCTCTTTGAGATATTGATTTCATTTCCTTTGAATATATACCCAGGAGTGAGATTGTTGGGTCATATGGTAGTTCCATTTTTAATTTTTTGAGAAACCTCCATACTATTTTCCATAATGGCTGTACCAATTTACATTCCCATCAAGAGCGGAGAAGGATTCTCTTTTCTCCACATCCTTACCAACATTCAATATATTTTGTCTTTTTGATGATAGCCATTCTAACTGGTGTGAGATTGTATCTCATTGTGGTTTTGATTTGCAATTCCCTGATGGTTAGTGATGTTGAGCACCTTTTCATGTACCTGTGGGTCATTTGTATGTCTGCTTTGGCCAAGTGCCTACTGAGGCCCTTTGTTGATTTTTTAATTGGATCATTGGTTTTTGCTACTGAGTTGTATGAATTCTTTATGTATTTTGTATATTAACCCCTTATCAGATATATGGTTTACAAATTTTTTCTCCCATTCCATAGGTTGCCTTTTCATTCTGTTGATCGTTTCCTTTGCTTGTGCAGATTTTTAGTTTGATATAGTCCCACTTATTTATTTTTGCTTTTGTTGCTGTGTACTCTGATGTTCTTTTAAAGGTCTTCAATGACTTTCTTATTACCAAGGCCAATGAATACTTTTCATTGTTTCCACTGCTTTCTTTGGGGTATCTGATATCCCCAAACACTCTCTTCTTTTTGGAATTCTCTTCTTTTTGTTTCCATGACAATCCATTCTCCTGATTTTCCTGATGAATCACAATATCTCTCTTCTCAATTTTCTTACTTGGCTTCTTCTTCTGTTAGCTAGACCTTACGTATTATTACTCCAAGATTTAATTATTCACCTGTCTTTCCTTTTCACCTGGCACACTGCTACCTTGACTTCAGTTATTATTCGTACTCCAACTACTCTTAAATACATATTTATACTTCTACGTTAATCTCCAGACCTGTATTTTTGACATCTTACTTGACATCTCCACCTGGATTTCTCTTGGGAACCTCAAACCTGGGGTATATAAAGTAAAATATATCCTCTCCCACTCCAAACCAGCTCCTTATTCTGTAGTCATTTTTCTATTAGTGGCATTAATACTTACACATTCATTCAAGTAAACTGATGTTATCTATAACTTCTCCCTCTCTCTCACCCCTCCACACCCCTCTCCCATCAATAGGCACTCATTCTGTTTATTCTACTCCTAAACACCTCTCAAATCTATCTTTTCTTCTACATCCTCATTGCCAGAACCTTGATTTAGGCCATCATTTTCTCTTGCCCAAATAGTGCAGTAGCATTTTGCACAACTGTCATTTTGTTTATAAAATACAATATCACTCATCAGCTAAAATCCTTTACAGACCTCACCCTCAAAACTGGACAGAACCAGAGTGGGGCTGCTAGAAAAAAAAAAGCAATAATAAGAATAATTTACTTTTAAATTTTCAAAAAAAAATTTTTTTTTTTTGAGACGGAATTTTGCCCTGTTGCCCAGGCTGGAGTGCAGTGGCGCAATCTCAGCTCACTACAACCTCCGCCTCCCAGGTTCAAGTGATTATCCTGCCTCAGCCTCCCGAGTAGCTGGGACTATAGGCACCCGACACCATGCCTGGCTAATTTTTTGTATTTTTAGTAGAGATGGGGTTTCACCACGTTGGCCAGACTGGTCTCGAACTCCTGACCTCAGGTGATCCACCTGCCTTGGCCTCCCAAAGTGCTGGGATTACAAGCATGAGCCACTGCGCCTGGCTACATATTTTCATTAGGTGGTACATATACACCATGGAATACTATGCAGCCATAAAACAGAGTAAGATCAGGGGCATGAATGGAGCTGGAGGCAATTATCCTTTGCAAACTAACACAGGAAGAGAAAACCAAATACCACATGTTCTTACTTATAAATGGGAGCTAAATGATGAAAACAAATGGACACACAGAGAGGAACCCACACTGGGGACTACTGGAGGGTGGAAGGTGGGAAAAGGGAGAGGATTGGGAAAAATAACTAATAGGTGCTAGGCTTAATACCTAGATGAGGAAATAATTTGTACAACAAACCCCCATGACAAAATTTACCTATATGACAAACTTGCACATGTACCCCTGAACTTAAAAGTTAAAAAAAAAAACCTGTTTCCTTTCTGTTTTGCAAAGTGAGCAGGGTAAGTGAGCATGCTTACGCATAGATAAAGTTTATGGGTGGAAGAGGAGAATATATTTATCTTCTGTGATAGAAGCAGCCTTACCATAGAAGGACCCCCTGGTGTATGGCTTGACACATGGTAGGCACACAACTGTTACTAGTTGAAGCTGGATGGATGGATGCCCAATATTTTGTAATGGGGATAAGTAGTTTCCAAATCTCTCAAGTTGCTAGTGGGCACCCAAATAAATATATAGGTTCAAGGCAGCTGTGATTTGGGGCCAAACAAGTCACAAATCAGGAATGTGGAAATTGGTCTCATATCAGCTCAGTGCTGCTTCGACTTTTTCCTCCTGGGCTCTTAGCCATGAGGTTTGGCAAAGCTACCTCCATAACACTTCACAGACCCCATGTTCACATTGCAATAAATTGACCACAGAACTTAATTCATTTTTTTTTTTTTTTAGAGATAGATTCTTGCTCTGTCTCACAGGCTGGAGTGCAGTGGTATGATGATAGCTCACTGTAACCTCAGACTCCTAGGCTCACTTACCCTTTCTTACCTTTTTTGTGCCCACTTATTCCCTTACCCACCCACCTGCCACCTCAGTCTCCCATATAAATAGGACTACAGGTACACATCACCATTCCCGGCTAATTTTTTTTTTTTTTTTTTGGTAGAGATGGAGTCTCATTACGTTACCCTGGCTGGTCTCAAACTCCTGGCCTCAAGTGATCTTCTCACCTCCCGAAGCACTGGGATTGCAGGTGTGAGCCACTGTGCCCAGCCCTTAAAATTTCACCTTAATTTCACTTGTGAGTTCCAGACTTAGTCGTCTCCTAAAATGATTTGTAATCTTTTTCCCCCTACTAATGGTTCTTTATTACAAAAATCTATATTAAAAAATAAGCAAAATCCAAGAAAAAGTTTTCTCACAAAATAACCTTTTAATCAAATTAATGTTTAACATTTGTTCTTGCTACTGTCTAGCTTTTCTCAAGTGCACACTCAATTACTACATATTTGCAATAACACTGTAGAATTTTATATTTGACATTTTCATTTGACATTATGCCATGTCTATTGTTCTGTGTTGTTTTAGTCTTTCTTACCTTTTTTGTGCCTACTTCTTTCCCCCAGCCACCTCCAAATACTCTCTGCCCAATGTATCCTAATTCCACTCAATTCTCATGAAACCACATACAAATGTATATATATATATATAATTTGTTTATTGTTTGATAAAAGTGAATCACATTCCATAAACTTCCTATTTACTTTCCTCATTTGATGGTACACCATGGATATATTTCCAGGTCAATAGATCTAGATCCAATTGTTTTGTTGCTAATTCAACCTTTATTGATGGACATCAGGATTTTCCAGTTACCATCAACAATATCACAATAAACATTCTTGTATGTACATCCTTTGGTATGTATCTATTACTTCTGTAGAATATGTTCCTGGATTGTTGGGTTAAAGGTATGTGTAGCCGAGCATGGTGGCTTACACCTGTAATCCCAGCACTTTGAGAGACCAAGGTGGGTGAATCACCTGAGGTCAGGAATTCGAGACCAGCATAGCCAACATGGTGAAACCCCGTCTCTACTAAATATACAAAAATTAATCAGCCGGGCGCAGTGGCCCACACCTATAATCCCAGCACTTTGGGAGGCTGAGGTGGGCGGATCATGAGGTCAAGAGATCGAGACCATCCTGGCCAACTAACATGCTGAAACCCCGCCTCTACTAAAAATACAAAAATTAGCCGGGCATGGTGGCGCACACCTGCAGTCCCAGTTACTTCGGAGGGTGAGGCAGGAGAATTGCTTGAACCTGGGAGGCAGAGGTTGCAGTGAGCCAAGGTCGTGTCACTGCACTCCAGCCTGGGTGACAGAGCAAGACTCCATCTCAAGAAAAAAAAAAAATTAGCCAGGCCTGGTGGTGCATGCCTGTAATCCCAGCTTCTCGGGAAGCTGAGGGAGGAGAATTGCTTGAACCCGGGGGGCAGAGGCTGCAGTGAGCCGAGATCGCACCACTGCACTCCACCCTGGGTGACAGAGCGAGACTCTGTCTCAAAATAAATAAATAAATACATAAAAATAAAGGTACGTGTAATTTAAATTTTAATAGGTGTTGCAAGATGACTTTCCCAAAGGTTGTATTCCTACATTCCTCCAAGCTTATTAACTTATCTGTGCAAATACTGTGAGAAGCAGTAAAGCACCATGGTTAAGAACAGAAGCTTTAGATCAAAACTATCTGGTATAAATCCTTGCTCTTCCATTACAACCCATGTGACCTCAAGCAAGTTAAGTAATTATGTCATACCTCAGTTTCATATCTATAAAATGGGGATAATAACAGTTGCTACTCATTATTGATATGTGTAAAATGATTGGAACAGTGCCTGAGTGTACTGAGTATATAATAAGTTCTCAGTAAGGGTCAGCTGTCATTATAGTTATGACGAAGTGAAATATTAATATAATCAACTCACTGCATTTCCTCCACTGTTTTTTTGTCATCAAGATATGGTAGAAGATTCTCCTTGCCTATTTCAATGTGACACAGCCATCTCAGCAGTTGTTTTTTGTTTCCTTACTTCTTTTTGTTTTCAGCAGTTATTAATACTAGCAAATCAGGATTTTTCCAGCCATTCACAGCTATGACACATCATTTCACACTGTTCTTCCATGTGTTCTAAAAGTATTTCTGTCTATCTGAGTCTTTCAGGTTTAATGAGCTCAGCCCAAAGAGCAGTGTTCCTAAATGGTGCACGGCAGCAAGAGCTCATGGCCATCCTGGTACAGAACTGAGGCCACGTTTTCACAGTAGTAAACAGAAAAATGTCATATTTCTCTACCCCTTTTTAATTTGAGAGGATGTCAGTAGCTTTGTGTGAAAGGAATCATACTCCAGAGAAAAAAAACAAGTTTTTTTGTTCAAAGGGCAGAAAGTAAACATTTCATTTGATTGAGTCACTGATAGAGCAATCCACTCTGCATCTTCCAATCTGTTTTGCTGGAGCATGTAGTGAGTATTCCAAGTACATATTTACACTAAGTTCCGTTCAATGCGGATTGAAACAAACAGAAAGATCAAATATTTGGAAGTTCTTCTACAGATTACTTTTGTGATTAAGAGACAAAAGCAGCAGTCAGAAAACTTACAGACAGAAGGCTCTTTTTTTTTTTTGGGACAGAGTCTTGCACTCTCCACCAGGCTGGAGTGCAGTGGTGCCATCTCGGCTCACTGCAAGCTCCGCCTCCCGGGTTCACGCCATTCTCCTGCCTTAGCCTCCCAAGTAGCTGGGACTACAGGCACTTGCCACCATGCCCAGCTATTTTTTTGTATTTTTAGTAGAGGCGGGGTTTCACCATGTTAGCCAGGATGGTCTCGATCTCCTGACCTTGTGATCCGCCTGCCTCAGCCTCCCGAAGTGCTGGGATTACAGGCGTGAACCACCGCACCCGACCAACAGAAGGCTTTTCTAAAGCAACTTTTAGGGAATGTTGCAGAATCAACCCACATTCAATCTATTAACTCCATCAGACATTTACTGAGCACATTATATGTACAAGACACCATCCTAGGCATTGATGGGGATAGAGCATAAAGAGAAATATGGCAGGATTGGAGTTAAGATTCGTCTGGGGGAGAAAATACCATGCAGGCAGTAATAAGCCATGCATTAGGTCTTTCTTGGTATGAAGTGAGAGAAAACTCCATTCAAACTGACTTAAACAAACAAACTAAAAAAATTATTCATGGCTGGGCATGGTGACTTATACCTGTAATCCTAGCATGTTGAGAGGCCGAGGCAGGAGGATTGCTTGAGGCCAGGAGTTTGAGACCAGCCTGGGAAACAGTGAGACCCTATCTCTACCAAAAAAAATAAATAAATAAAAGCTGGGCATGGTGTCATGTGCCTGTAGTTCTAGCTACTTGGGAGGCTGATGTGGAAGGATTGCTTGAGGCCAGGAAGTTGAGGCAGCAGTGAGCCGTGATCGTACCACTGCACTCCAGCCTGGGCAACACAGCAAGAACCTGCCTTTAAAAAAATTATTCACTTATATTATGAAAAGTCTGGCTTCGGCCAGGTGCTGTGACTCACACCTATAATCCCAGCACTTTGGGAGGCCAAGGTGGGCGGATCATCTGAGATCAGGAGCTCGAGACCAGCCTGACCAACATAGAGAAATGCTGTCTCTACTAAAAATATAAAAAAATTAGCTGGACGTGGTGGCGCATGTCTGTAATACCAGCTACTCGGGAGACTGAGGGAGGAGAATCTCTTGAACCTGGGAGGGAGAGGTTGCAGTGAGCTGAGACTGCAGCATTGCACGCCAGGCTGGACAACAAGAGCAAAATTCCGTCTCAAAAAAAGAAAGACAGAAAGAGAAAGAAAGAGAGGAAGGAAGGAAGGAAGGAAGGAACGAGGGAGGGAGGGAGGGAGGGAGGGGAAGGAAGGAAGGAAGGAAGGAAGGAAGGAAGGAAGGAAGGAAGGAAGGAAGGAAGGAGGGAGGGAAGGAGGGAGGGAGGCAGGGAGGGAAGGAAGGAAGGAGAGAGGGAGGGAGGGAAGGAAGGAGGGAGGGAGGGAAGGAAGGAAGGAAGGAGGGAGGGAGGGAAGGAAGGAAGGAA
>NW_026652286.1:59130599-59279972 GCF_009828535.3 Hylobates moloch | reverse complement strand
GGAGGGAGGGAAGGAAGGAAGGGAGGAAGGGAGGAAGGGAGGAAGGGAGGAAGGGAGGAAGGGAGGAAAAGAGAATTCTGGCTTCAAATGGGGGTTGATCAAAAGGCTCAAGTAATGTCACTGGAACCCCAAATCTCTTCACCTTCTGGATCTGCTCTCCAAAGTGTAGCCCTCACTCTATGTGGTGGTTCCTAAAGCTCTAGCTCTATGTATTCCCTGATTTAAGTATGACAGAAAATAGAACTTCTCTTCCCCAATAGTATCATGTAAGTCTTGGATAGGACTTGCAGTGGCCTGAATTTGATTGCAAGCTTATCCTTAAACTTATCACAGTGGCCAAAGGAATGTCATGTTCTAACTGGACAAGTCTGAGTGACTTGACCAGCCCTGGAGACAGAGGTGAGGTTAGCATTTATCATAGCAAATGGACCAAGGTTGAGATAATGGGTGATTCCTCAGAGAAAAAGAAAAAAAGGCTGGGCACAGTGGATCACACCTGTAATCTCAGTACTTTGAAAGGCCAAGGTGGGAGGATTGCTTGAGCCCAGGAGTTCAAGACCAGCCTAGGCAACATAATGAGACCCTACCTCTATTAAAAAAGAAAAAGAGAAAGAAATCACAGAGGAAGAAATGGATTCAAAACCAAATATAAAAGAGGAATAAACATAATATAATGAGCAGACAAGGGTAGAGACATATTCTGGCTTTGCAGATCTAAGAAAGAACCACTGAAGTAGAACCAAAAGGAACCCAGTTCAAATCCCTTCCCATTCTGAGAATCTCTGATTCTGGGGATTGTCCAAAAACCCACAGCTATTATAAAGCATTGACAGTGTGATCTAGTGGTTGAGTTCTTTCTAACTCTGAAGTCAGACAAGTCCGGTTGTGAGACCCAGAGTTGTCCCTATGTGACCTTTCATCTCAAAGTCTGTTAGCTCATCTGTAAAATGGGGGGTAATAATAGTCCCTTCCTCATAAGGCTTTACAAGGATTGAAAATGATGATGTTTATTACAACACCTACATGTTGAGATTAGATCCCCAGGTCTTCAGATAGTGTATGTTTTTATGTCATCATCTCCCATTTCCATTTTAGCCCGCTGAAATTAGTCATACTAAAGATATGAATGACCTCCTAAATGCTAACACCAATGGATAATTCTCAGCATTTATTTGTTTGACCTATGTATAATACTAACGCTCTTGATCACTCCCTCCTTAAAATTATTTAATCCTCTTTCTGATTTTTTTTTTCTTTTTGGATTTTCTTTCCATCTATACTGCTACCTTGCCTTCCCTGTACTCTTCTCTGGATCCTCTTCCCCTGTTTGCCCCTATGATGTTGGGTTTTCTAGGAGTCTATGCTTTGTCCTTGTTGTAGGCATCTGATTATAATCACGACTGCCCATTGTCTTTTGATTAACGTTTCTATGTTAGGAGAAATTTTCTTTTTTCTTTTTTTTTCTTTGCTTTTTTTTTTTTTTGAGATGGAGTCTCACTCACTCTATTGCTCAGGCTGGAGTGCAGTGGCACAATCTCGGCTCACTACAACCTCTGCCCCTCCGGGTTCAAGCGATTCTCCTGCCTCACTCTCCCGAGTAGCTGGGATTACAGGCGCCTGCCACGGCGCCTGGCTAATTTTTTGTATTTTTAGTAGAGACAGGTTCCGCCCATCTTGGCCAGGCTGGTCTTGAACTCCTGAACTTGTGATCCACCTGCTTTGGCCTCCCAAAGTGCTGGGATTACAGGCGTGAGCCACTGTGCCTGGCCTAAAATGTTCATATTTAAGTGGCAAATTTCTCAATTTAGAAAAATTGAACTCAAATTCCCAGTCTCCCTTGCAACAACGATGCAGGCACACAACTTTGGCACCATCAATCAGTGTAAACCATGCAAGTCTTAACTAGAAACTTCATATTTTTTAGTTATCATCCCTCACTTCCCCCATCTTCCCAAACTCTAAGCAACCACTAATCTCCTTTCTGTCTCTATAGATTTGCCTATTCTGTACATTTCATCCAAATGAAATAAAATATATGATCTTTGGTGCCTGGCTTCTTTCACTTAGCATAATGTTTTCAAGGTTTATCTCTATTGTGGTATATATCATACTTCTTTTTTTTTTTTTTTTTAGATAGAGTTTTGCTCTTGTTGCCCAGGCTGGAGTGCAATGGCACGATCTCAGCTCACCGCAACCTCCGCCTCCCGGATTCAAGCAATTCTCCTGCCTCAGCCTCCTGAGTAGCTAGGATTACAGGCATGCACCACCACGCCCAGCTATTTTTGTATTTTTAGTAGAGACAGGGTTTCTCCATGTTGGTCAGGCTGGTCTCCAACTCCCAACCTCAGGTGATCCACCTGCTTCAGCCTCCCAAAGTGCTGGGATTACAGGAGTGAGCCACTGCGCCCAGCCTACCATACTTCCTTTTAATAATTGAATAATATTCCATTGTATGAAAGTATCATATTTCATTTGTCCATTCATCAGGTAATGGATATTTGGATTGTTGCAGGTACTATTATTGCTACTCCTATTTTATTTTAGAAATATGAAAAGTGAATCTCAGGGAAGTAAGTTCACCAAGGTCAGACAAATAGCAAAGCTGAGAGGCACACAAACTTAGGTGTGTCTGATGCTATCTTTCTTTCTCTTAACCACTGTACCACTGCCTCTTACCATGCTATACAACCTTGTAAGGCCAGCACAAAAGAAGATGGGCCTGGCCAGGTGCGGTGGCTCATGCCTGTAATCCCAGCACTTTGGGAGGCCAAGGTGGGTGGATTACCTGAGGTCAGGAGTTCGATACCAGCCTGGCCAACATGGTGAAACCCTATCTCTACTAAAAATGCAAAAAATTAGCCAGGCATGGTGGCAGGCACCTGTAATTCCAGCTACTCGGGAGGCTGAGGCAGGAGAATTGCTTGAACCTGGGGAGGTGAAGGTTGCAGTGAGCTGAGACTGTGCCACTGTACTCCAGCCTGGGCAACAGAGCAAGACTCCATCACACACACAAAAAAAGAAAAATATTGAAAACTACCTAAATACTTAACAGTGAGGAAATAAATAAAGTATGCTATATATAAACAATTATGCAGCTATTAAAATTGTGTACCCAAACAATGTAGAAATTCGGGGAAATATTTATGTTTTTAAATTTTAAAAAAGCCACAACACAAATATATATTTATTACAAAAAGTATATAATCACAACTATTAAAGATATAGTAAAAGGCCAGGCGCGGTGGCTCACGCTTGTAATCCCAGCACTCTGGGAGGCCAAGGCGGGCGGATCACGAGGTCAGGAGATCGAGACCACGATGAAACCCCGTCTCTACTAAAAATACAAAAAAAAAAATTAGCCGGGCGTGGTGGTGGGCGCCTGTAGTCCCAGCTACTCGGAGAGGCTGAGGCAGGAGAATAGCGTGAACCCGGGAGGCGGAGCCTGCAGTGAGCCGAGATTGCGCCACTGCACTCCAGCCTGGGCGACAGAGCGAGACTCCGTCTCAAAAAAAAAAAAGATACAGTAAAAGATTAAGGATAAATATATCAAATATACTAAATTATTAAGGAATTTTTTTCTTTCCACTTTCTGTTATTTGCCAAATTTTCTATAACGAGCATTAATGACTTTCATAATGGGAAAAAGTAAAATAAACTTCGCTTTTTGAAAAAAAAAATTAATGGGTTGTGTTATGTGTGTTATGTTAACTGATCCCAAATTACTCCCAACTCACTGTGACACAGCCCATCTGACCCAGGGGAGTCGTGTGCATGTATCTCTTTGAAGCTCCAGCCCTGGAGATAAGCCCTCAGTTGACCTGTGGGCCTGCTGATCAGCTAGCAATGTCAGATAAGGAATTTTAAACACAGAAGGAAACTTAGAGGGCCACTGGCTGGTCTACATCAGGAGAGCCCAATCAGTCCAGTTTTTGTTTCCTCTGGTCAGTGGCCCTGAAAGAAAGCAAGATTACACTGTAGCTTTTGCACTCCATCCAGGCAGACAGGCTCCACCACTTAAAGAGCTGAGGAATGCATGGCTGGAGAGACAGGGAAACAACACCCGTGGAGAAGCACACAGATAAGATCTCCAAACAGAGACTCTGGTTAACAGTTTCCAAGGTCTGAGGAGTAAATAAAACCCTCTAGGATACAGGGAATCACATGCAGGTAGGAAATTCCTGACTTGGCCCATTGGAAGGGGTAGGGGCCTTCTGAATTTTTTCTCCTTTTCCTCATTCTTTCACTTGCCAATTATTTTTTGAGTACATAGAATAGCCAGATGTGGCTTCTTATAGGTTTTGCTTATAGACTCATACAAGGTACAACAGGCAGACAGACAATAAGGTCCAGTGTTCAGGATGCCAGGCTGTGATATTAGGGGCACCTTCAACTCTTGAGGAAGGCTTTTTGGAGGATGTTAACTCTAAAATAAAACCTCAGAAGAAAGGTTAGCTTGACAGTGGTGCGGCAGAGTGGAAGAGAAGGTTCTTCCAGGCATGGCTAAGACCTGCAGGCAAGAGAGAGAGATAGAGAACAAATTTGAAGAAGCTTCAGAAACTTGAAATGGAAGGCAGGAAGAGGGGAAGTGGTTTCTTCCAGATCCCCTTGATTGAGTTATGGAGAATGGAGAGAGGAAAAAGAAGAAAAATGAATATTCTAAAGCTTTCCTCTTCTTCCTCTCAAAATTTTGCCCTTTTGCTTTGTCTTGATCATGCTGTTCTTAGCTCTCTTACCACCTGTGCTGCTGTTTCAAGGTTGCAGAGTAAATGAAGAGACAGAGACAGCCCAATGTTGAGGCCTGAGCTCCATAGAGATGCTGCTGCCATCACACATAGATGAGACTGACCAGCCAGGCCAAAGGTGGCTAACCATTCATGTTGCCGTTAAACACTGCAACTGCCATTATTTTCAGTTCTAAGGGGCCAATGGTGAGGGTTGGGGTTGTCGTTTATTCATTTTGCATATGTTAAGTGCAGAGTGGGTATCCACAGATGTAATTCACAGCCTCATTGGGGAGATAACACATGAAATTATGAATGTTATACATTTATTTTATATGAGACAATAGTGGAGTATGGAGTATAACAAACAAACTTTTCTTGAGTCCTCATTGTGTGTTAGGTATATGTGAAGTACTGGGGAGAAAAATATATATATATATATTTTTTTTTTTGAGACGGAGTTTCGCTCTTGTTGCCCAGGCTGGAGTGCAATGGAGCGATCCCAGCTCACTACAACCTCCACCTCCCAAGTTCAAGCAATTCTCTTGCCTTAGCCTCCTGAGTAGCTGGGATTACAGGCATGAGCCACCACACCTGGCTAATTTTGTATTTTTTTAGTAGAGATGGGGTTTCTCCATTTTGGTCAGGCTGGTCTTGAACTCATAGCCTCATGTGATCCACCCACTTCGGCCTCCCAAAGTGCTGGGATTACAGGTGTGAGCCACTGCACCCGGCCCCCAAAAATAATTTTTAAAAAACCTATTCTAGGCGGGGCATGGTGGCTCACACCCGTAATCCCAGCACTTTGGGGGGCCGAGGTGGGCGGATCACAAGGTCAGGAGTTCGAGACCAGCCTGACCAACGTGGTGAAACCCTGTCTCTACTGAAAATACAAAACATTAGCCAGCCGTGGTGGCATGTGCCTGTAGGCCCAGCTACTCAGGAGGCTGAGGCAACAGAGTTGCTTGAACCTAGGAGGTGGAGGTTGCAGTGAGCAGAGATTGCCCCATTGCACTCCAGCCTGGGTGACAGAGCAAGACTCCGTCTCAAAAATAAATAAATAAATAAATAAATAATAAAAAACTTTTCTAAAGTAGCTCAGGTTATCATAGCCTGCGTTTATATGTAAGGGAAAGAGAACCAAATGGGAAACTGAGGACTAAACTTTGATTTTTTAATCTTGCCCAAATTCCTATCTAAGGAGTCTGGGGAGTCATGCCCTAGAAACCATAAATTCTCGTCAGATGGTTTTATTTAACCCTATATATCGTGACTTGCTTTCCAATCTGACTCTGGCATAACATTACAAGACAAGGAAGAAAATCAATATATTTTACCCCAAAACATGTTTCTTTGCCATATCTTGAATTGTTTCTGCAAGGCTGTCCTCTGTGGGGAAAATTTGTATCTGTAAAGAATCTCTATTAACATAGCTACATCATTTTCTTCCAGGTCCTCCCAATCCTAAAGAGATTAATTAAAAGTCTAGCACCTTTTGAAGATCTGAATAGGAAACATTTGTCATCTATTGTCTCTAAGGGCAGCCACTATAAGACTTCAAAAGAACCTTGGTCTCCACAATTTGTTATTTTTAACCTGAACATTGTCTTTCTATGATCCCAGGTCTTTAGGTAAACTCAACCAATTGTCAACCAGAAAATGTTTAAATTTACCTATAGCCTGGAAGACCCCCCACCTCCACCCCCACCCCCCACCTCCACCCCCACCCCCCACCTCCACCCCCACCCCCACCCCCCACCTCCACCCCCACCCCCCACCAACCTGCTGTGAGTTGTCTCGCCTTTCTGAACCAAATCAATGTATTTCTTAAATGTATTTGATTGATGTCTCATGCCTCCCTAAAATGTGTAAAACCAAACTGCTTCCCCTGACAACCTTGGGCACACGTTTTCAGGACCTCCTGAGGTCTGTGTCATGGGCCACGGTCACTCATATTTGGCTCAGAATAAATATCTTCAAATATTTTACAGAGTTTGATTCCACAAAGCGAACACTGAAATGCAGTTTAAAAGTAAATAATTGTATTGTGAACCTATTTAGATAGATTCATTGCTTTCTGTCCTTTGTACAACTCATTTAAGGGCTGCATTGAATAATAGGTGGCTGTCTTACAGCTCCTTCACAGATGAGAAAGCTCACAAAACTATGATATGGTTAAAAGGACATGAAGTCAACTTTGAATCAAAACTTGAAATTAGGACTGCCCTCATTCAACTTGTGTCCTTGGGCAAGTTACTTAACTTTTCTGATCCTCCTCATCTGAAACAACAGCTATATGTGGCAGATAATGTCAGTGTCCTACTCAGTGACAATGTCCCCTTCTTATCAGAAGCTCTCTCAGTTTTATTTGGGGGAGGGAAGTGCCTAGCCTAGATGATGGCTCACAAGTGGTTTAAGGCAGGGGTCAGCAAATTTTCCTGAAAAGGGCCAGATAGTAACTATTTTAAACTTTGCAGGCCATTCAGTTTCTGTCACAACTCTGCCATTGTAGTGTGAATACAACCATAGACAATATGTAAATGCATGGGTATAGATATGGTGCAAGAAAACTTTATTTACAAAAGCAGGCAGTGGTCCAGATTTGGTTATTGTTTGCCCACCCCTAATCTAATACAACCCTGACAATCCTATCCCTTACTTTCTCTGACTCCTTTGTAACTAAGGGTATCTATGTGAAACATTCGTTGTCAATAATACCTAAGTAGGAGTCTGATGATGGGGTTTCTGGGAAAATTTTTCTTTGCTAACCAAAGGAAGGCTATGTGTGGCCTTATCCTTTTCCCTCAATTCTGCATTTTTTTTTTTTTTTTTTTTAGACAGAGTCTTACTATGTCACCTAGGCTGGAGTGCAGTGGTGGGATCTCAGCTCACTGCAACCTCTGCCTCCTGGGTACAAGCAATTCTTGTGCCTCAGGCAATTCCTGTACCTCAGCCTCTGGAGTAGCTGGGATTACAAATGTACACCACCACCCCTAGCTAATTTTTTTTTTTTTTTTTTTTTTTGGGCGCCGGTCTCGCTCTGTTGGCCAGGCTGGAATGCAGTGGCATGGTCTCGGCTCACTTCAACCTTCGCCTCCCAGGTTCAAACGATTCTCCTGCCTCAGCCTCCTGAGTAGCTGGGACTACAGGCGCCCGCCACCACGCTCAGCTAATTTTTGTATTTATAGTAGAGACAGGATTTCACTATGGTGGCTAGGCTGGTCTTGAACTTCTGACCTCGTGATCCACCCATCTCGGCCTCCCAAAGTGCTGGGATTACAGGCATGAGCCCCTGAGCCCAGCCACACCTCTCTAATTTTTTTTTTGAGACGGAGTCTCGCTCTGTCGACCAAGCTGGAGTGCAGTGGCACAATCTCGGCTCACTGCAAGCTCTGCCTCCCGGGTTCATGCCATTCTCCTGCCTCAGCCTCCTGAGTAGCTGGGACTACAGGCGCCCACAACCTGGCCTGGCTAATTTTTTTGTATTTTTAGTAGAGACGGGGTTTCACCATGTGCACCAGTATGGTCTTTGGGAGGCAGGCCTCCCAAAGTGCTGGGATTACAGGTGTAAACCACCGCGCCCAGCACACCTGGCTAATTTTTTTTTTTTTTTTTTGAAACAGAGCCTTGCTCTGTCACCAGGCTGGAGTGCAGTGGTGCGATCTCGGCTCGCTGCAACCTCCGCCTCCTGGGTTCAAGTCATTCTCTTGCCTCAGCCTCCGAGTAGCTGGGATTACAGGCGCCCACCACTACGCCTAGCTAATTTTTGTATTTTTAGTGGAGATGAGTTTTCACCATGTTGGCCAGGATGGTCTTGATCTCCTAACCTCATGATCCACCCGCCTCAGCCTCCCCAAATGCTGGGATTACAGGCGTGAGCCACTGCACCTAGCCACACCTGGCTAATTTTTGTATTTTTAGTAGAGACAGAGTTTTACTATGTTGGCAAGGCTGGTCTCAAACTCCTGGCCTCATGTGATCCACCCGCCTAAGCCTCCCAAAGTGCTGGTATTACAAGCGTGGGCCACCGTGCCTAGCCTCTCTCAATTCTGCCTCTAATGTGGATGTGATATCTGGAGCTACTGTAGCCATCTTGCAATTATGAGCCATGAACAAAGCTAAATGTTAACTTGCTAAGGATAGTAATGCAGATACATCAGTTTTTCAATGTCTTCACTGAGAAGCTGCATCAGTATCAGCACCACCTAGTGGACTAATCCCATAATTTTAATCCACTGTAGTCAGATTTTCTGCATTTTCCAGCCAGATCTATCACCAAATAATTTTAATATATCACAGGCTTATTGTGAATATTCACTGAAGTTAATATACAAATCATGTGGCATATAGCAGATCCTCAATAAACGATGGTTCTCTTCACTTCTCATTTCACAAAAAATTGTTATCATTCCCCTTATGATAAGTATTAACATTTTGCACAAGCTCCTTTTAAGAATAAGTCCCCCAGCTGGGCCGGGCGCAGTGGCTGATACCTGTAATCCCAGCACTTTGGGAGGCTCACGGATCACAAGGTCAAGAGATTGAGACCATCCTGGCCAACGCGGTGAAACCCCGTCTCTGCTAAAACTACAAAAATTAGCTGGGCGTGGTGGTGCCTATAGTCCCAGCTACTTGGGAGACTGAGGCAGGAGAATTGCTTGAACCCGGGAGGTGGAGGATGCAGTGAGGCGAGATTGCACCACTGCACTCCAGCCTGGCAATAGAGCGAGACTCCATCTAAAAAGAAAAAAAAAAAGAGTAAGTCCCTCAGCTGGAATATTTTTTAAGGGTTATCTCTAGTTTCACTCTAATTTTAAGTTATTTTATTTTATTTTATTTTATTTTATTTTATTTTATTTTATTTTATTTTTTATTTTATTTTATTTTATTTTATTTTATTTTATTTTATTTTATTTTTTGAGTCAGAGTGTCACACTGTGGCCCACCTAGAGTGCAATGGCATGACCTCGGCTCACTGCAACCTCCGCCTCGCAGGTTCAGGGGGTTCTCCTGCCTCAGCCTCCCAAGTAGCTGGGATTACAGGCGCATGGCACCACACCTGGCTAATTTTTTTATTTTTTTATTGTTATTTATTTACTTTTTTTCCTGCTTCCCACAATAATCTCACTTTGTCTACTTCCCTACTACTTATATACTAATATATACTTACATACTAATGTATATGCCAACATATACATTATAAACTGAATTTTTGAAGGGGTATTTTCATGAACATATTATAGAAATAACCATTTGGGGCCACTTTAATCAGCCTCAGTAAGATTTAAGCTACCTATTGCAAAAAAAAAAATTATATTATATGTCTGGAAAATGTTTTTAAAATTCACCTGATGTTTGAACTATTGATGCATTAGTTCTCTAAGGAGAATATTTTCTCTTCGTGTAAATTGGTAGACGGACAGATAGACGGGCCATTAGAAATAGGAAAGGATAATGTGAACAATGAGTAGCAGTGATTGGCTGTCTCTTTGTCTTGGCCTGGCTTTGGGAGAATTATTCAAATTCTCTGTTGCGGCTATTCAGATCTGCCGCTATAATGTGAAAGCAGCCACAAACGATATGAAAAGAAATGCACATGGATGTGTTTCAGTAAAATCTACTTTAAAAAATCAGGTGGTGCTCCAGATTTGCCTCAGGGTCACAGTCTTCCCGTCGTTTCACTGGACTATACCCACTGGGATATAGTCTGGGAGGGCCTCCTGGAATGACAACAGCCATTCTGCTACCAGCCTGAGGATGGAGAAAGATAGGTACAGATAAAGAAAAGAGCTGGTTCCTTCTAGAAGCTTCTAATCCTGACGCATCTAGAACTCACCCTCACTTTGTGCTTCTTATCTTGGGAGATATGAAATTTTCCGCTTCATTTACATCTGAGTGGGCTTTTCTTTAACTTGTAGCCAAGGGCACCCTTGCTGCCATATGTCCCTAAGAGGAAATACTCTTGCTTGTCTATTTCCTCACTTGCTTGCAGTGGAATGGTAAATGTACTAAAGGCTGGTAGCAGTAGGATAAAAAAGGAAGAAAAGAAATGCCTTCTTACTGCAGACTTCCTGGAGCAAGGATTCATTTGAATTTAGTAAACTTTAAAATCCTTCTAGATTGCGACACTGTGGAACACTGTGAACTATCACTGATCAGCTACAGTAGTGTTTAAAGAGGTTTGAGATGATTTGGAAAGATGTGGATATTTTATTGCACCTTGCCATGATTATTTATTAAAAAAAAAAAGAGAGAGAGAAACTGTCCTCGGCCATGTTTAGTTTCTATTATATTTCTTTGGCAGTCCTAGGCTATGATCGTTCCTATTTTTGTTTTACGAATGTGATAACCTCTAAAATGCCTCCTAGTATGCCTATTACATCTCGTTCCCTTGTTTAGTGGACTAACTTCCCTGAGCCATTCATCTGTACTTTCATTTGTCTCTTATTGCTTCATGTGTAAAAATTTTATCTCTACCAATTTAGACAGAAACTCTTTTATAGCAGGAAACATTTCATAGATCTCACAGAATTGGGCACTTAACAGATACCCAACATACACATTATTAACTGAATTTTTTTTTTTTTTTGAGATGGAGTCTTGCTCTGTCGCCCAGGCTGAAGCACAGTGGCGTGATCTCAGCTCACTGCAACCTCTACCTCCCAGGCTCAAGCAATTCTCCTGCCTCAGCCTCCCAAGGAACTGGGATTACAGGCACATGCCACCACGCCTGGCTAATTTTTGTATTCGTAGTAGAGATAGGGTTTCACCATGTTAGCCAGGCTGGTCTCAAACTCTTGACCTCAAGTGATCTGCCCACCTTGGCCTCCCAAAGTGTTGGGATTACAGGCGTGAGCCACCACGCCTGGCCTTAACTGAATTTTTGAAGGGGTATTTTCATGAACAAATTATAGAAATAACAATTTGGGGCCATTTTAATCAGCCTCAGTCGGATTTAAGCTACCTATTGCAAAAAAATTATATTGTATGTCTGGAAAATGTTTTAAAAATTAACCTAATGTTTGATCTATTGATTCATTAGTTCTCTAAGGAGAATATTTTCTCTACGTTGAAACTTGTACAGTATGAACCTGTGCCATGGAAACCCATTCTAGCATGCAGTTGTTACAATCAACAAACCACAACATATACAGATTTACTTACTTTCTTTTTTTGAAATACACAAAATATTCATTGTTATGTATAAATATCAGAGATTGGCCTGTAACTTTGAGGCAGTTTTCAAACACGGTTGGGCAAAATACATAAAAGTAGTAGGGAAGGCTGGGTGCGATGACTTACACCTGTAATCCCTGAACCTTGGGAGGCCAAAGCGGGTCAATCACTTGAGGTCAGGAGTTTGAGACCAGCCTGGCCAACATGGTGAAACCCTGTCTCTACTAAAAACACAAAAATTAGCCGGGCATGATGGCACAAACCTGTAATCCCAGCTATTTGGGAGGCTAAGGCAGGAGAATCGCTTGAATCCGGGAGGTGGAGGTTGCAGTGAGCCAAGATCGTGCCACTGCACTCCAGCCTGGACAACAAGCTGAGACTCAGCCTCAAAAAAAAAAAAAAAAAAAAGTAGTAGAGAAGTAGACAAAACTAGATTATTGTGGAAAGCAAGAAAAAAGATTAGTCTAGTTTAGACTTGCCTTAATTATAGTCTATATGTGATGAAATGTGGTAATTTGACACTAGTTGATTTAATGGTATAATCCTTTTTTGCACTAGTAAATCACCACAAATTGCCTTTTATACAAATTACGTTACAAGAAGTATAATTCTATTTGAGAGATTGCTTAAACAAAGGGGGTGGAATTTTAAAGGTGGGCTTTAAAAAGCAGAGATTTTCTTTTCCTCTTAAAAACTGGAATTCCTACAGACTCTAAACATCTTTTTAGAAAAAAATACAGGTGTATTTTCCTAAAAACTAAAAATTATGCATAACTCCAAAAGTCCAAAGATAATCACTGCACACATTTTGGAGCAGTTCCTTCTAGTTTTTCATTCTCTCTCTCTCTTTCATGGAAAAAGACAGATTTATTTTAATATCTATGGTTAGATCATATTGTACATCACAAACATTTTCCCAGATCATTAAGAACTTTTTGTTAAGTTTTGTGCATTATCTTTTATTTTAGTCATTTTTCAGTATATTATATCCTCCCTCTCCATTTTAGTTTAAAAGATAAACTCACGGTATGTAAAAAGATTTTTCAAGTAAAAATCATTCATAATCCTATTATTCTAGTATAACTATTTCCATTTTTCCTACTCTTTCCCTTTCAGAGCTAATGCCATTACACGACAAATATGCCCCAATTTAACCATGGAACCCTTTCTTCAGAGAGCATCTTATGATGGTGGTTCATGAAATGTTGATCCTAGATCAGCAGGAGCAGCAGCAGTATCACTTAGGAATTTGTTAAAATGCAAATTCTCAGGCTCCTACTGAATCCAGATACCGGAGAGGGAGGAGAGACAGCAATGTGTGTGTGTGTGTGTGTGTGTGTGTGTGTGTGTGTGTGTGTGTGGTTGGGGGGGGGTGTACAAGCCCTGAAGCAATTCTGACACACATTGAAGTTTGAGAACTATTGTCTTATGGAATCAACAATTTGCAGATCATTCTTTGGGAAGCAGTTTGCAAAAGTGCCTTTCTGACCAGTCTCTATATTTCCTGGAAGGTTTTAGATAAAAACCACTATTCCCTCAAGGGTAGAATAAGGATATATTAGCTACCTTCCAAGATAAGGATTAAACACAATAATTAGTAAAAGTGTTTTGTAAATTATAAGTAGTGAAACGGTATATAGATAGAGTTATTGTAATGGTGACCCTGAGTCTAAGCTGACAGATTTATATTACTAAGCTCTGGGGAAAGCCAAGTGGAATGTGGACACAGATGGTTCTTAACTTTCACACAGTCAACTTTTATACAGCCCGATTTTCACCCATTACACATGCCACCCCTAAAATGCCTTTCCCACACCAAATCTGGAATTTCATACACTTGCAGTTTAATGAGCAATTTGAGGTATCCCATGGCTGCACCACCTGCCAGCCCACAGCCCTACTTTGGCAGGGCCACATCTTTTCCTGTTCAGCAGTTTTTGTGCATATTTTATTGCATCTTGCCATGATTATTTATAAAGAAAACAGGAGAGAAACTGTCCTCAGTCATGTTTAGTTTCTATTACATTTCTTTGGCAGTCTTAGGCTATGATTGTTCCTATTTTTATGAACATGATAGTCTCTCAAATATCTCCTAGTACACAAATTAGTATTTCTTGCAAGTTCTCTGCTCTCTGAGATATCTCTGCTTCCTCTGGTCAGTTTGTTCTTCTTTCTCCTTCTTAATCTTGATGTCTGTCTGGTGATCGCTAGTCGTCTGTTTGGATTTTAGGTATCTGGCATGGGCTTCCTCTGTAGGTACCCAACAGGTCTCTCCCCTAAAAGAAAGGGTGGCTGTGGCTGCGTCTAAGTGGATGGGGCTTGATCAAAAGATGTCACTTCAGGGAGCATGGGCATGGGGCAGACAAGCAGGCTGAAGACCCTTTGCCTTCCCTACCTCATTACTAGAATAAGTAGGGTTTTACTTTGGCATGGGAAGACTTCAGTACATGTTTTTCCTAAGCAAAGATGACATGGTTTTTATTTCTCCTGGGTCTATTTTGGAAGTGTCTATTTGTCTTTCTCAGCTCTCTATCCCCATACAACATTATCCCTCCAAATAGGAAGTTTACATTATTTGGAGGGGTAGTCTCTTGGGGTTTTAACCCAGGGTCCAGGGCTGCTGCGGCTGCTGGCTACTCAGTGGTGGTGGCAATGGGGGATCCGGGACATGACTGGCTTTGCTGTTCCGGATGCAGGCCTGTAATTAATTATCCTGACACTTGTCTCAGGACCCCCTTCTGCTTTTGACTTGTAGTCACCCTGACTCTGAGCTATCGATCTCTCTAGAACAGTAGTGCTCTTAGTGCCTGAACTAGCAGCATCAGCAGCACCTCGGAACTTGTTAAAAAGGCAAATTGTTTATCCAGAATAATGCTGATAAACATTTGGTTGTTTCTAGATTTTTGACTATTATAAGTAACACTTCTGTGAACATTCTTACACAGATGTTTTTATGAACATTATCTTTTCATTTCGCAAATTCCTAAAAATAGAATTGCAGGACAAACTCAATCTAATCCAATCCCAAAATGCTACATAATTATGATCCACTGATGGTACAGTGTTATGAATTTATTGTTTTTATGGTTGCCAGATAAAATACAGCACGTCCAAAATAGTGCATTTGGGACATACTTATACTAAACAATTGTCTGTTGTTTATCTGAATTCGAATTTAACTGAGTGTGTCCAGTATTGTTTTAATTTTTGCTAAGTCTGTCAGCCCTAAACCTTTTTAAAATTTTCATTTATGTTAATTTAAGGGCTTTGGAGGGTGGAAAAAGCAAGATTGACTTGCATGATCATTTCATCATCTTGATCCAAGAAAGAAATTTGGTAAAGGCTGATAAGCCATCTCAGTTAGCATCATAATTTATTGATCAGTCCGCTCATTCCCCTGCAAAATACCTTGCCCAAGCCAGTGAAAAATCACCATCAGAAAGTCCTCCTTCCTAACACTAAATCAATGTCTTATGTCAACAAAATGTCACATAAGTTGACTAACAGCCAGAATTTGAGGTAAGAAATTACTTTAGGTAAGTTATTTTATTGTCTGTATTCAATGTTTGTCTTTTGAACATTTTCAATAATCACATATATATTGTATAAGACTCGGGTTTCTATTATTAATTCAAAATTAAAATATTTATAATATATAATAGGGAATTTATATTATTTTTAGCTCTTGGGGATAAAATTCCTCACATAACATGTGAAGTTATTGCTTGATTTTTATATATTATACTTTTCATTTATATTTTCAGGACCTCATTAAACAGAAAAATAGAACTGCCTCCAAAAAGATGATATGAGAAGAAAAAAATTTAGGTGTAACCATTATACCCTTGAGTCAGAAAAATAAATCTCTAGGTATTTTATTAGCTTTCTAGCAAGTTTATATCAATCTCGTTACCCTATCGTAAGTTTTTACTGGATAAACTATCCCGGTAAAGTTAGTTCTCTTTTAGCAGTATGGACATTATGATGAGATTATTATACATTCTGTCTTATGAGTATTTTGGACTTCCTCTTCTTCATCCTGTAATTTTTAAAATGTGGGCTCCTTGTACTCCACTGCTTTGGTACAATCTCTTGTGGTGAGTGGGTGGAAGGACACCACCCTGGCCCTGAGGTTCCTGGCAGAACATTATTCTGGTGGGGCTGTGGTTGCTATTGAGTTATTGCTGAGGAATCATATCCAAAGCTTATCCTCAGTTTGGGTTTTGCCTATGCATTAAATATTATTAGTGGTTTATTCCCTTCACAGTTCCCATTTGAAAAAAAAAAAAAAAAAAAAATCTCTTGTGAAACAGGATTTCCAGAGGTGGTAGAAAAAGCTCCAGGCCCAATGAAGCTCAGATTGCTTCGCATACAGTGGATTCACTCCTGTTTTATTGAATCATTTTTGAGAGGCGAGAGGAATTTTGCCTCTAGATGGTTTTTCATATCTGGTAGAAACATTAATAATGATAATAATTAGCATTTACCATGCACAAACTTAAGTATTAGTTCAAGCACTTGACGTGTATTTCTTGCTTATAAGAATCATTATCAGCCGGGCTCGGTGGCTCATGCCTGTAACCCCAGCACTTTGGGAGGCTGAGGTGGGCGGATCATGAGGTCAGGAGTTCGAGATCAGCCTGACCAACATGATGAAACCCCGTCTCTACTAAAAATACAAAAATTAGCTGGGCGTGGTGATGCGCGCCGGTCATCCCAGCTACTCAGGAGGCTGAGGCAGGAGAATAGCTTGAACCAGGGAGGCGGAGGTTGCAGTGAACCGAGATTGCGCTACTGCGCTCCAGCCTGGGCGACAGAGTGAGACACTATCTCAAAAAAAAAAAAAGAGTCATTATCATAATCAGTAGAATTTATAAAGCTCCATATATAAGCTGGGTCATTTGCATACATTATTTTAATCTTTACAATGTTTTAGAGAAGTATTTAGAGATCAGGAAATGAGGCACTGACAAGTTAAGAAACATGTCCAAGATTATAGGCTGGGGCGCGGTGGCTCACGCCTGTAATCTCAGCACTTTGGGAGGCTGAGGTGGATGGATCACTTGAGGTCAGGAGTTCGAGACCAGCCTGGCCAACATGGTGAAACCTCTTCTCTACTAAAAATACAAAAATTAGCCGGACATGGTGGCACATGTCTGTAATCCCAGTTACTTGGGAGGCAGAGGCAGGAGAATCGCTTGAACCTGGGGAGGAGGAGGTTGCAGTGAGCTGAGATCCTGCCACCGCACTCCAGCCTGGGCGACAGAGTGAGACCGTCTCAAAATAAATAAATAAATAAAAATTATACAGGTAGTAAATCACAGAATGGGTATTTAAACCCAGATTCCCAAACCCTTTTCATGTAACACGGTTGACTCAGTTTGCATACTTAAAAAACACTTGGCCACTTATCTTTTTTTTGAGATGGAGTTTCGCTTTTGTTGCCCAGGTTGGAGTGCAATGGCGTGATCTCGGCTCTCCGCAACCTCCGCCTCCTGGGTTCAAGTGATTCTCCTGCCTCACCCTCCCTAGTAGCTGGGATTACAGTCATGTGCCACCACACCCGGCTAATTTAGTATTTCTAGTAGAGATGGGGTTTCTCCATATTGGTCAGGCTGGTCTTGAACTCCCGACCTCAGGTGATCCGCCCGCCTTGGCCTCCCAAAGTGCTGGGATTACAGGCATGAGCCACCGCGCCTGGCCAGCCACTTATTTTATTTTACTTTGACAAGATACTATTAACTCCATTTAAAAGGTAAGGAAAATTAGACACAAAGAGGTTAAATGGCTTGCCCAATCTCACACATTAAAGGAGAGTTTTCCCGAAACCCCTACTTTCTGGCCATTAATGCAGTACCTTTTCAGCTATTCATGCATCCTGTGACTGCATGAAGTCACATTACGAGGACATAGTGTTGTAGAAAAACACCAGGTTCTTGTCACACGACCAGGAAAATTTAGGCACGCAGACACAATTGTAGTGTGAGTAGGGCAGGGTTTATTGGGTGAAAAGGAAAAAACGAAAAAGGAACTCTGAGCAAAGTGAGATAGAGTCCTACTAACATACCTCCCACCTCACAGACTGATTATTCCCAGGTCACCACACAGGAACTGAAGAGGCCAGGCTCCCTCCCCTGCAAATGGCAGGAACTTTCCCTGGCTCCACCCGCCTCCCCCAGTGTGCAGGTGGGCATTATTCAGAGAGAATCAGTCGGGAAATGGTACGCTTCATCCGGGACCATCAGTCCAGTTTTTCAGCCTTCAGGCTTTTAGGCTTGGAGGTGGGGTTTCATCAGGGACCCTTGGCTGCCTCCTGTCTCTATCTATAGTTTTAAATCCTTGAACTCAAAGCAAACCTTAAGAGGGCCATCATCCTTGAATTCTTAGTTCCCACATTATTCATTGTTTATACCTAGTTGTGGTGAGGAAAGAGGCAGTTGTTAGATTTCCAAGAATCCAGAAATCCTCAATGAGTGCCAGCAAACACTGATCTTCAAAGATAGATGGTCTTCAACAGTTTTACCTTCCAAACCACACTTCCCAATAAAAATGATCCTCCACAGCGAGTTCCAAAGTAAGCTCCAGGCCTGGATCCCAGTCCCCAGGTTCTAGGAGAGGGTGTCACCCACAACACATGGGAAATGTGGCCAGTCATTTAGGTTCTCCATCTCCATCAAGTTGCCTTTGATGGCAAAGCCAGATGGGCTTCTGTGGGTACCACTTGAATTCCTGCTCACCTTATGGGGCCCTCCTCTAATTTTAATCTTCTTCTTTCATTAATTCCCTGCACAAATGCTTCTCCTTGCCAAGAAGACGCATTGACGCAAATGATCAGATAAATATGCTAATAATTTTTCTTGGCAAATCAACTCCATGTCACCTCAGGTCTCTACACACTTTCTTCCAACTACTTGACAGCCCTATCCACTTACAATCACAGAGTTCTTAAAACCCAGATGCAGGTTGGGCCCAGATTCTAATTTCAAATCTCTGTTGGCTCGCACTTGGGATATGTTCTGTCTTCCGTCTCCAGCTGGCCCGCTGTTGTGCCCTTTCCTCTGGAACGAAGACTTCTCCACATTCATCTCCACATTCCTCACACTTGGACTAGTGGAATTTATAGCTTGCTAACTCAGCCTTGCCCCACAGAGCAAGCAAAAGGGAATTGAGTTCAGGGCCTGCCTGCTGGCCAGGGAATAGAATAGGCAAAGCTCCAACTTTTGACCTTTGTGCCCAGTTTTTCCTTCCTTGCCTTGCCCTCCATCCCCATTTTAAAGAGTTGCCTTCTAAAGGTCTCTGCTTAACTTTTTCAGCACCCAGCGCTTATTACTGCCCGGTTAAGGCCCAGCAAGAAAACCCTAAAGTTTGTGAAATCAGAATTTTTTCCCTGCCTCAAGAAGAAAGTCCAGTAGAGACAATTTTTTGAAACACGCATTACCTGTTTTAGACCCCTATGGTGGCATTTGGTAAAGCAATCCTATAAAATTTACCGTGAAATTGGGTGAACTTCTAATCCGTTGTACTAAAAGGTAAGGTAGATGCCCATAAGAGTTCATATGACTTCTAAGAGTTCCAGGAAGCAACTTAAAGAGAGGACATCATCAAATCAGTGCCCCTTCAGTCTTTTCCTATTTTACTGAAAGAAGGAGACACCTGGACTCATTTACTCATTCATTCTACAAACATCAATGAGCTCCTGCTCTGGGCCAAGTATGAGTTACATGCTGATGGTAAACCATGTAAATACAAAATAACACAATTCCCTGCCTTCAAAAAGCTTGAAGAGGGATTCAAGATTCATGTTCCATTTCCAGTGGCTTGACCTGTCCTGTCCAACTACTGAAGGCTGGAAAAATATTGCCCCTCTCCTCCTGCTTCATCTTCCATCTCACATGGTAGTGAGTGGAAATAGAGACAGACCAGGTGCAAATTCCCCTTCCCTCCTAGTGTTCATCATTTTGTAACCTCTAGTCATCTTGGTTTCTTTGTCTATAAAATAGTAGGTAATAGTTAATGTGTACTTTGCAAGGTTTCTGATAATTAGAAATAATTAGGCTGGTGCAGTGGCTCATGCCTATAATCCCAGCACTTTGGAAGGCCAAGGCAGGCAGATCACTTGACATCAGGAGTTCGAGACCAGCCTGGTCAATATGGTGAAACTCTGTGTCTACTAAAAATACAAAAATCATCTGGGTGTGGTGGCAGGTGCCTGTAATCCCAGCTACTTAGGAGGCTGAGAATTGCTTGAGCTGGGAGGAGGTTGCAGTGAGCTGAGATCGCATCGCTGCACTCCAACCTGGGCAACAGAGTGAGACTGTTTAAAAAAAAAAAAATATATATATATATATAAAATATAATAATAATAATAATAATTATTATTATTTAGGTAAAGTATCTGGCACACAATAATTGATAATAAGAGCTATTATAATAAATGGAATGAGATACAGGAGTTGTCCAATAAGTAGCAGCTATTAATATGGTAGTTCTTTGTCTTCAGTCCACAACTCAAAGGGCTGATGTGTCAAGGTGAGGGTTAATGGATGTGGAGGATTATTTTCCCTGGCCACTTTCTCATCCTCTATTGTGCAAGCCCTGTTTGTGCAAGCCTTTCTGTTCTATCCTAAGGAGGTCAGGGTGTGTCTGCTCCTGAGGCTGGCCAAGTTCTACCTGCTGAAGTTTCCTGTGCAGCTAGGGGTCAAGCAGTTGGCAAAGTCAAGCCAGCCAGCTGCTGTGATGTGATACTTCTGAAGGAAATCCTGGATGGGTCCTGCAAGGGAGTTGCAAGCTGCAGCCTGGATTAACCCAGGCTGTTCGTCAGCGTGCCTCAGCTGCTCGTCCACTCTCTGCTGGGCAGCTGGGCAAGAACTCCAGGACCGCCACTCCCCACTGACCAGAAGAGGGAACAGTGGGGATTTCTGATCAGTATATGTCCTCTTTCCCAGAAAAGGGATTAAGTGTGCCCTGACAGTATACTCTGCCATCATTCTTTCTTAGGGAGTGAGGTGAGTGAGAAAAAGGCCCTGAACAGTCCACTAGCCCTAATCCCTTTAGCTGCTTCATTCTGCCATCAAATACTGTACCTCAGCAAGCAATCTACTGGCATCAAATGTGTCTGTGTTCTTGGTAAAGTGAGGATAATAATGCCAACCTCAGAGTGTTGTTATAAGAAGTCAATGAGAGCTCACATGTGAAAGCACTTACCAAATTGCCTGGCACATGGTAACTACACAATACAGGCTAGTGTTCCCTTTTTAAAAATAATTATGTACAGTGGTATTATGTCGTGTAAGGAAAACAAGCCCTTAAGTATCTATCAGAACTCCACTGTAGGTGACCAAAACCTGACTACAACCTACATTAGAAAAAATAAAAAAGGAATTATTCGCTCATGGAACTAATAGGCATGGCAAGATCTTGAGGCTCAGATAAAGTTTTCAGGGCTTGCTGTCTCTGTCTTTATTTCTTAGCTGGCTCTGCTTGGGCTCTGATTCTTTTTGCTGTTGGCTTCATTCCTCCTGCCATACACAGGATCTCTCCCTGTGGAAAGGAAGATGGCCATGGAAATCTTGATCCAAAAGGAAGCAGCACATACTCTCTCCCAGCATCCACGTATTAAATCCCGTGGCAGGACTTTGGCCCTTTGTGGGTCACATGCCCATGCCCACACCAGGAGTCAACAAACTATGACCCACCGGCCAAATCCAGCCTGACTTTTGTTTTGGGGCAGCATGTGAACTAAAAATGGGTTTGTCATTTTTAAATGATTGGGAAAAAAATAAAAGAAGAGTAATATTTTATAACACCTGAAAATTATATGAAATTCAAATGTCAAGGTCCATACATTTCAGTTTTATTGGAACACAATCACACCCATTTGTTTCTGTATTATCTATAGTTGGTTTTCCACTGTCATAGCAAGTTGAGTAGTGGTGACAGAGGCCACATGGCCCACAAAGCCTAAAATATTTGCTATCTGCTCTTTACAGAAAAATTTTGCTGACCTTGCCCTAGACCAATCATGGTAAACAAGAAGATAGGACAGACACTCTGATGGCCAGATCTGAGTTATTTGCCCAGCCCTATAGCTGGGAGACAGGTAGGGTAAGAAGAAAAAGACTTTACAGTTACCGAGCACTTACCATGCATGAGGCACTGCTATAAGTACTTCATTCCTATTAACTTATTTAATCTTTACAAGAATCCAAGTGGTAAAGACTTTTGTCATCCTCATTTGATAGATGAAGAAACTAAGACACAGAAAGGTTAAGGAATCTTTCAAAAGTTACACAGCCAATAAGTGATAGAGCTGAGATTTTTTTTTTGTTTCTTTTTTTAGATGGAGTCTTGCTCTGTCACCTAGGCTGGAGTGCAGTGGTGTGATCTTAGCTCACTGCAAACTCTGTCTCCTGGGTTCAAGCGATTCTCACACCTCAGTCTCCCGAGTAGCTGGGATTACAGGCATGTACCACCACACCCAGCTAATTTTTGTATTTTCAGTAGAGATGAGGTTTCACCATGTTGACCAGGCTGGTCTTGCACTCCCAGCCTCAAGTGATCCACCCTCCTCAGCCTCCCAAAGTGCTGGGATTACAGGTGTGAGCCACCACACCTGGCCAGAGCTGAGATTTGAACCATATTATCTGCTCCAGAGTTCACTTTTGAGCCTTATAGAATCTGTTCTAGCAAAACAAAGTGGAATAGGGGTGAGAGGAGGATGGGTTCCCTGGGTAAAGAGTGGTGCTGGGGAAAAGAAACAACAGATATCCGGCCGGGCACGGTGGCTCACGCCTGTAATCCCAGCAGTTTGGGAGGCCGAGGCAGGCGGATCACCTGAGGTCAGGAGTTCAAGACCAGCCTGGCCAACATGATGAAACCCGTCTCTACTGAAAATACAAAAAAAATTAGCCAGGCATGGTGGCAGGCACCTGTAATCTCAGATATTCAGGAGGCTGAGGCAGAAGAATTGCTTGAACCTGGGAAGTGGAGGTTGCAGTGAGCTGAGATTGTGCCATTGCACTCCAGCCTGGGTGACAACAGCGAAACTCTGTCTCAAAAAAAAAAAAAAAAAAAAGAGAGAGAGAGAGAAACAACAGATATCCATCAGTGTCAGATCAATATAGGTCTGAAAATTTTTTACTTAGCTTCTTAGAACCTTAGGTTTTTAAAAATCTAGTGTGAAGTAGATAAGGTGTATTCTTTAGGGTGGTCAAAAAGATAGCTAACATTAATTGAGCACTTACTCTGGGCTAATACTAAGTACTTTATGGATATTGTCTCACTAAGGAAAGCAAAGCTTAGAAAAGTTACATAGATTGCCCAGAGTCACATGGTAAGGTAGCACTCAGGCCTTGATGAGAAGCCATGTCTATCTGACTCGAGTGCCTAGGCATGTAACCACTACACACCACTGCCTCCCATCTGAGAGAATGAAGGGAGATAGATATCAAATGGACCTAGAAGAAAGCTTGATATATTTGCAGACACTCAATTAAAGTTAGTTTCCTTTCTTCCCCTTTCCTGACTTTTCTGTTCACATTATGAAGGTTTATGAGCAAGAAATCCATGTGTATCCTTGAAGAGTCCTGTTGCCTCTATCATTGTAGTTAATATTTAAAAGAATAAAATCACTCTTTAATCAGTGCTGCTATCAAAAAGGCAGAGCAAAAATAGCAACAGTTCAGAGAAGGGCAGTGAAAATAATTTGTGGTATGCATGGCAGAAGAGCATGCCATGTAAAGAGAAATTCCAAACTTTAGGATCATTTCATTTGGAAACGAAAGCTCACAGAGGCATGATGTTTACTGCATAATAAGCTGATGACAGGCATAGGAAAGGCTAATCAAAACCTGGCATTGATTTTTCTCCCCAAAATGCAAGAACCAGACTGTTGAACGCATTGTATAATACCCCTGTCACCTTCCACTCTGGAACACTATCAAAGTGAGTTTTACCCTCCCTTCCTACTGACTATGTGCCAAACCACACCTCCAGTCCCAATCAGTACACGAGACACTACACTCCACACGTACTATTGAGAATCTGGAGATGTCTTGCTGGAAGATGTGTTGGGGCCATGCAATCCAGTCCCTTATGTTGTAGATGAAACTAAAGGCGAGTGAGGTGAAATGTTGTCCAATTTGTATGGTGAGCCCATAACATATCTAGATTTAGCTTTGGCCTTGGGGGTCAGATGAACTGGATTAAGGTCCTTGTTAGCTAACGGACCTTTCTGAAATTCAGTATACCCATTTTTAATATGGTTGGAGGGTCAAATAATGATTACAAAAATACTTGGTGAACGTTAAGTGTATTGTAGCCTAATTTCCAGTTGAGCACTTTTTCCTCTAAGTCATTCTGCTCCTTGGAATAGTCTGATGTAGGAAAAGAGCACAATGCTGGATTGCTGGGGAAAAAAAACTGGAAGATGTAGCACCCCCTCCTCCCTTTACTTCCCTTCACCAACAATAAAGTACAAACTTCAAAAGAAACAAACTTGAAAATGGTGACTGCTGGACTCAAAAACCTTTCCCGGAGTGGAACCCTGTGGTCAGATACTGGCCAGGGCAACCCTTGAACAACTTGGTTGCCATCCAAGTCTGTTTTCAGTGGGGAATAAAGTTCATGTTTTGGAGGCAGTATCCTTGACTTTTTTATCCTGTTATTCAAATATTTCCTAATAATCTTTGGCATTTATACACTCAAGAGACCTTGAAGGAAAAGGATACAGGGCTCCAGTCTTTTTTCCTTCCTTTTGCTAATGAATAGATGTTTTCTTTCTGAATTGACTGCCCCTATCACCCTATTTTTTTCATGCTCACATAACCCTACAAGAAAGAGGTCAAATAGCAAATGGGAAATTATAAGTTACCAAGTTTGGGTTTAGCTTTAACATCATGAGGTCCTTTTCAACATGAAAAAACTAAGTAGGGAGGGATTGAAATTTTAGCACATATATACATGCTATGTAGTGGGAATAAGTGTGGGTGTTTCTGGTGCCACCTATTGGTCATACTGTAAGACTAAACTATATGCAGTATTGTTGGTTATGAAAATGCATATAAAATGGAACATATGCTGTAACATTCAACGTTATATATTTCAGCAGGCTGGCTGAATGTTGAAATAGGGTGAAGTTCCTTGAATATTATCTTTACTTACAGCAACTTAGAATCATAGCACTATTTTGCTGTGTGATTTTCACTTTGGCTTACTCACCAATTAAATGCATAGAAAGGAATATATAATGAGGCATAGTCTCTGGGAACTCTGAGATTAATTAACCAATACTCAGATTCAAATGACTCTCGTGTCTTATGATTCAGAAGTGCTGTTGGTGCTCTGTCCAGATCCCCTTTACGAGCCAGTGTACCCAGGCAGTTATCCCCAGCTGCACGGAGAGTTGGCTAATACAACTCACGGCTTCCACTTTCTCTGGAGAATTGCCCTTGGCCATGAGGAAGAGACCTTGAGCTAATGGGAGCCACCTTGACCAGGAGGCTACATGCACACGTACATATAGACTTGACCTCTGCAGCCGGTGGCCGATGACTAGCTGTGATGGAGAGTACAAAAGGCCAGCCGCTTTACTCCTTTTGTCATGGAGAGTACAAAACGCCAGCCACTTTAAAGTGGGTTTAACTCTGTGGTACAATTTGTGATTCAGTGCTCCTCATGAGATCGGGGTGAAGCAAGACGTCAGTAGAAGCCAAATTCTTGGTTAACACCTTTCTCTGTCCTGTCCTGTTTCTCTCACTCCCCTTCTTTCTTCTTTTTTTTTTTTTTTTATGATACTTTAAGTTCTAGGGTACATGTGCACAATATGCAGGTTTGTTATATATGTATACATGTGCCATGTTGGCTGCACCCATTAATTCGTCATTTACATTAGGTACATCTCCTAATGCTATCCCTCCCCCCTCCTCCCACCCCATGACAGGCCTCAATGTGTGATGTTCTCTACCCTGTGTCCAAGTGTTCTCATTGTTCAATTCCCACCTATGTCTCACTCCGCTTCTTAAAAACACTCAATAAATCACTTGAGCACAAATCCCCATCTCAGGGTTGGTTTCTAAGGAACATGACCTAAGACAAGAACAATCCCATGAAAAAATGTTATCTTTGTAATGATGAAAGCCATGTGAAATGATGAAAGTAGCCTACCCCTTTGGGTTTTATTGTGGTTTTCCCGACATGCTTGGGAGGTAAACACTAAATAAAGCAATTCTTCTCCATAGACAGCAAGGCCCAGGCTGAAGGACAGTAGCAGTGATACTGCTCTGTGGGGTGATGATATAAAATATATCCTTGAATGGCACTCTGCCTGAGTTTTCTGAGAAATGAATTTAGTTTCAAAATAGTACATCCGTGCTGGCATTAGACCTAGTGCTCCCAGGGGCAATGAAAAATAACCTGGAATTGGAAGACCCAAGGCTTTGCACATTTCTGCATCTGCTGGAAGAGCCAGGCCTTCTGGCTTATGCCAGAGGAGAACCTCAGGGAAAGAGAAAAACTCTGTCAGGAGACAACTTTGGAAATCTCATAAGAATTGTTGGTTGATTTAATTGGGTTTTGGTTGTAGAAGTTCCAGCTCGTTCCCCAGAAACAGCAGTGCCAAATAAGAAGCTGGGAGCTTTGGGTCTAGTCAGGTCTAGGGTTGAATCCTGCTTCTCCAACTTACTAACTCAGTTTCTCCATCTACACAATGGGGATCATAATATTTAACTCCAAAACTTGGGGAGGAGGTTTAGAAATAATATAAATTCAGTACCTGGTATATATATGAGTTAGTGAATAAAGGGCAGCTATCATTAGAGCTATAGCATTCACTGACCAGTCTAGCCTCTCTCACTAATAAAGGTAATATTTTGACTTACTTATTTAATTTATTTTGAACTCAGGAATGAAAATAATGCTGTTTGTTTAGGGCTTTATTGGGTACCCCAAAGAGCTCATTTTGTTTATCTTATTAATCCTCAAATGCTCCTTCCCCAGTGAAAGCCAGCAGAAGGGTTATGTAAGGACATCATGTACAGTTGTACAGATTGTACAGTACACAAAAATACCCTGATTTGGGCAAGTGGGGCTAAAATCTAGCCTTACTTCCCTTACCAAGCTGTGAACCCCACAGGGTGGTATCTACCTAGAGAGAATGGCTTTACTAAATTCTCACAGAAAATGGGCTAGAAGCAACCCTTTATTTAGAGTACAGGTTCCTGTTGTGAGCAGAGGAGACCATGAGAAACTCCTAAAGAAAACATCGAAGCATCATGGTCTCTAGACTCAGTTTACACCTACATTCTCTACTCTCTCAGGCAGACCCTAACAAAGATATTTCAGGTCATAGCAATCAGCTGGCAGAGGCCTTCTCAATATAAGTTGCCTAGCTCAGATGTTCCTGTATTAGTAATACCCAAAGTAAAGTCTGAAAAATTACTGACACCATCACCTGGGATACTTGAAGGAAAATGCAATTTCCTGTACCATGCACCTGACCTTCTAGATTCTAGAGTCTCTAGAGGTTAAATTAGGGAACAACTGTCTGATATAATCATTTTTTTACAGGCTTGCTGAGCAGGAAAAAAAAAAGGCTCCCTGGTTAAGGATTCCCTTCATTCACAAAGTCTACATGGGCATCTTAGTGAAGAGTTGAAAGTCCCTTAGAAAGGCTCTTCTGGGGAGAAGCCAAGAGATACAACATCCATAGGCTTCCTTTCTCTTGATAACCTCCCTCCACTCCACCTTTCCTCCCCTTATATATACACAAACCTATCTCTTACAGGGATCCTTTTTCCCCCTCTCTTTACTATTTCTGGCCTATAGTATATAAAAAAGACATACCCTCCAGCAGGCAGAAGCAGCTAGGTCATGGCTAACTATCCATGAAATTCTAGTTTACATTTCAGAATCATATTTAGCATTTTTCTATTGCTTTTCCCAGAGCCCTGAGGTAACCCAAGCCCTTCCAAGCATCCTAAGTCTGTCCTTGGTGGCAATCCTAACAGTCATGGAATTTTCACATGATGGTTCAATTATAGGGCAACTGGTTATTAAGTTAAAATGGTGCCTTTAACATAGCATAGGCCTTAGATAATAGCATAACAGCAGTTTACATGTAAGCACATCCTTGTCAATATAAGGTTTGCCAATCAAAGAACCAAATTGACTGTCCTATAACAACAACTCTACTATGAGGTATACATCTACAGTTGTGTCAAGATACCTTTGCCCAGCTCCTAGGTAATTACTTCCAAGTGAGCATCAATGTTATTGAGGATCAAATCCATTAAAAGATGTAGTCTAAGAAATATGCAACATCTGTGCTAGAAATAGAGACAAACTTAACATGGTTCCTACTTTTAAGAAGCAGTCTAGTAGAAAAATGTCTACGGAATGTCTCCATGACAAACAGAAGACTATATCACTTAAGGGATTATTATTATGAAGAAGTGTGGCTTGGGCTATAATTTAGATGCTGAGAAGAGAACTAATATTTATGGACCACCATTAAATTTTCACAACAGTCCTACTACTTTGATTTCTGGATCTATTGTGATGCCTTCAGATGACAGAAATAGGAGACCAACTAAAAGTAGCTAAAATAAGAATAAAAAAGTATTTCATTTAACGATGTATCTAAACATAGAGTTTATTAGGCTGATTAATTCAGTAACTCAACCACCTCTGCAAGAACCATGTTCTTTCCATTTTCCTGTTCTCTCATTGTGTTAGGGTTCTCGGGAGAAACAGAACACATAGTATATGTGTGTGTGTTTATTATGAGGAAATGGCTCACGTGACTATGGAATCTGCTTACTCCCAAGCTCTGCAGGGTAAGCTGGAAAGCTGAAAACTCAGGAGAGCTGATGGCATAGTTATAGTCTGAGTCTGACGGCCTAAGATCCAGGAGAGCCAATAGTGTAGTTCCATAGTGTAGTTCCAGTCTGCAGGCCAGCAGGCATGAGACCCAGGAAGAACAGATGTTTAAGTTCCAGTCCAAAGGCAGGAAAAAAAAAACTGATATCTCAAATTGACGGCAATCAGGGAGGAAGAATTCTCTTTTATTCTGGGGAGGGTCAGCCTTTTTGTTCTATTCATGCCTTTAACTGATTGAGTCATTGGGGAAGGCAATCTGCCTTACTCAGTCTATTGATTTAAATGTTAAACTCATCCAAATACACCATCACAGAAACATCCAAAATAATGTTCAACCAAATATCTAAGTACTCTTTATCCCAGTCAAGTTGACATAAAATTAATAATCATAGTCATCTTCATCATTTGGCCTATACCTCTTCTGGTAGCAAGATAGCAGCAACAGTTCCAGCCATCACTTCTTCACACAACATCAAAAAGCTGGAGTAAAAGGAGGAGGTTGGTCTTTCTGCCACACCCTTTCTAGAAGTTAAGGAAAATGTCCCAAAAGGTGGGCCCTCTAAATTCACCACCACCATATCTATTTCAATCTCATTGGCTAGAATTATGTCATACACAATTCTTACACCAGCCACTCACAAATTTTTATTATCTCCATTTTAGAGATGTGAACACTGAGGCTCATAAACATTGAGTTGACCCATACCATAAAACTAATACAATGTTTAGTTAGAATTGCTAACAACGTCTCTCTGGCTCTAATTTGCTAGCTGTAGCTATTGATAGATCTGATTTGGCCCTGTATTGTAACATTGGACCAATGCTTTGATCCCTACAAATTTTCTTTTCTGATAAATAGACACAACAATAGTTCTTACCTTTTAGAGTATCACATTAACTTGGTATATGTAAAGCACTTTAGCTATTATTTGCTGCCCCACCATAGGATAAAGAATGACACAATGTGTAATTCTCGGGTGTGCTATTCAACAAGAAGATAAGACAAATTATGTCCCTAGAGCTTCACCACAGCATCACCTTGACTAAAAGTTTTAAGATGACTTAACTTTACAATGAGAGTGGAAAATTATTTAACTTAAGTACTACTATAACACAGACAAGTTTGAACTCAATGCCATAAGAAACACTTGAAATAAAGCTAACAGAGGCCCACCCTAGTGCCAGGCTGGGTCCTGCAGCCTCAGGTACAAGGCTGATAACCACAAACCCATACTCCAAGCCATCTTCCACAGCCCAGGCTCTAGCAGACTCAGGATTTAGGTCTGCCCCTGCAGACCCAGATACCAGGCCCACCCATGAAGACCTGAGCTACAGGTTTGCCTAAGTAGACCTTCAGACCACCCTACAAACCCAGGCACCAGGCTGGCCACTGTGGACCCAGACACCAGGACCATCCCATTCACAGACCCAGGAACCAGGTCAGCTACTTGAGGACTCCAACAGCAAGTCCATCCATAAATCCCACCAGTTAGCCCACCCAGTATCTCTGGATAGGCAAACTAGTGAAGGTCTTTCCCTGTTGAAGCCAGTTTGCAAAGGTGGGAAAAAGTACTACTTCTTCAAATGCACAGACACCAACACAAGACCACCAGGATCACCACCAAAGGAACAAAATAAAGCACAAGTAATCAACCCTAAAGAAATGGACATCTATGAACTGCTTAAGAAACAATTATAAATAATTGTCTTAAATAAATTCACTGAGTGACAAGAGAACACAGATAAACAACTAAACAAACAAAAATCACAGAAACAATACACGAACAAAATGAGAAGTTCAACAAATAGAAATCATTTTTAAAAATTCTGGAATTGAAGAATACAATGACCAAACTGAAAAATTCCATTGAGATCTTCAACAGCAGACTCAGTCAACCAAAAGAAAGAATCAGTGGTCTCAAAGACAAGTCATTTGAAATTACCCAGCAAGAAAACAACAATGACAACAAAATGACAAAAGAGAGTGAAGAAAGCCTATGGGATTTATGGGACAACATCAAGTGAACCAATACTCACATCATAGGATATTCAAAAGGGGGAAAGAAAGAGAAAGGGGCAAAAAGCTTATTTAAAGAAAGAAACAACAGAAACCCCCGCCAGCCCGCCCCAGTCTGGAGAAGGAAATGAACATTCAGACACATGAAGCCCCCCAAAAAACACAAAAACCGATCTTCACCAAGACATTATATTATTATTATTTTTTTTTTTTTGAGATGAAATCTTGCTCTGTTGCCCAGGCTAAAGTGCAGTGGCGCGATCTCGGCTCACTGTAACCTCCGCCTCCCAGCTCAAGCAATTCTCCTGCCTCAGCCTCCCGAGTAGTGGGGATTACAGATGCCTGCCACTGCGCCTGACTAATTTTTATATTTTTAGTAGAGACAGGGTTTCATAATCTTGGCCAGGCTGGTCTCGAACTCCTGACCTTATGATCCACCTGCCTCAGCCTCCCAAAGTGCTGGGATTACAGGCGTGAGCCACCGCACCCGGCCTCACCAAGATATTATAATCAAATTCTCAAACATCAATGACAAAGAAGTTTTTCTTTTTTTTTTTTTTTTTTGAGACAGAGTCTCGCTTTGTCACCCAGGCTGGAGTGCAGTGGCAAGATCTTGGCTCACTGCAACCTCTGCCTCCTGGGTTCTGGCAATTCTCCTACCTCAGCCTCATGAGGAGCTAGGGCCACAGGTGCCCACAACCACATCCGGCTAATTTCTGTAAAGATTTTTTAAAGTAGTAAACCTCTTTAATAAATGGTGCTGGGAAAACTGGATACCCACATGCAGAAAATGAAATTAGGCCTTATCTTAAACTACATACAAAAACGAACTCACAATGAATTGCAGACTTAAATGTGGTTGGGCATGGTGGCTCATGCCTGTAATCTCGGTACTTTAGGAGGCCAGGCAGGAGGATTGTTTGAAGCCTGGAGTTCAAGACCAGCCTAGGCAACATCATGAGACCCTCCCTCCCCACCCCATCTGTACAAAAAAAAAGAAGGAAAAGAAAAAGAAAAAAAAAAAGACTTAAATGTAAGACTTGAACTACTAGAACAAAAGATATAGAGAAAATCTTCTTGACATTGATCTTGGCAATGAATTTTTTATTTTTAGAGACAGAGTCTCGCTCTGTCACCCAGGCTGGAGTGCAGTGGCGCAATCTTGGCTCACTGCAACCTCCACCTCCTGGGTTCAAGTGATTCTCCTGCCTCAGCCTCCTGAGTAGCTGGGATTACAGGTGCCTGCCACCACACCCGGCTAGTATTTTTAATAGAGATGGGGTTTTGCCCTATTGACCAGGCTGGTTTCGAACTCCTGACCTCAGGTGATCCACCCGTCTCAGCTTCCCAAGGTGCTGGGATTACAGGCATGAGCCACTGTGCCCAGCTGAATTTTTTTAAAAATTACCCTAAAAGCACAGGCAACAAAAGCAAAAATAAACTAATGGGATGGCATCAAACTAAAAATTTCTGCACAGCGAAGGAAATAATCAACAAAATGAAAAGGTAAGTTATATAATGGGATAAAAATATTTGTAAATGATATATCTGATAAGAGGTTAATATCCAAAATACACAAGAAACTCTAACAACTCAATAGCAAGAAAACAACCCAATTTTAAAAACGGGCAACAGACCTAAACGAACATTTCTCAAAAGACACACAAATGGCCAACAGGTATATGAAAAGGTGCTCAACATTACTAATCATCAGACAAATGCAAATCAAAACCACAATGAGATATTACCTCACATCTGTTAGAACGGCTATCATCAAAAAGACAAAATATAACAAGTGTTGGTAAGGACGTGGAGAAAAGGGAACCCTTGTCCACTGTTGGTGGGAATGTAAACTGGTATAGCTATTATGCAAAATAACAACCAAAGAAAGGAAATCAGTATATTCTCAAAAAATTAAAAATAGAACTATAATATGCCACAACAATCCCACATCTGGGTATATATTCAAAGGAAAAGGAATCAGTATCTCTGATATCTCTACCCCCTTCTTCACTGCAGCACTATTCACAGTAGCCAACGTACAGAATCAAACTACCATCAGTGACAGATAAAAAGATAAAGAAAATTTCACACACACATACGCACACACAGGAATATTATTCAGTCTTATAAAAAAAGAAAATTCTACCATTTGTGACAACATATATGAATCTGGAGGACATTATGCTAAGTGAAATAAGCCAGACACAAAAGGACAAATACTGCATAATCTCACCTACACGTAGCATCTAAAAAACTCAAACTCATAGAAGCAGAGAGTAGAGTGTTGGTTGCCAGGGACTGAGGGATTGGGGAAATGGGAGGATGCTGGTCAAAGGGTACAAAGTTTCAGTTATGCAGAATGAATAAGTTTTAGAGATCTAATGTATAGCATGATGATTATAGTTAATAATAATGTATTGTATACTTGAAATTTGCTAAGAGATTTGATCTTCAATGTTCTCACCACAGACCTACACAAAAGGTAACTATGTGAGGTGTGATGGAAATGTACATTAGGTTTATTGTAATCATTGCACGGTATATACATGTATCTAAACATCATATTGTACGCCATAAATATATACAATTTTTATTTGTCAAAAACACCTCAATAAAGCTGGAGGGAAAAGAAATCTAACAGTATTTTCCAAGCCCAGTGGTAAGGACCTTCATATAGTTATCTCTTTAATTTTCAAGAAGACCCTTGGATGGTAAAGAAATTTTGTTTTTGCTTTTGTTTTTCCTGGAGAAGGTAACTATGGTGGGGAATTCCTCTAAGAAGGAAACATAATTTCTTCATTTTCTTGCTGGAAATTATTATCAATTGGTCAACATCCTTTCCTGGGGGCTCATTATATCCCTTGTGTTCTAAGTGCCAAGGCTTCAGTGTAATGTATTAATACTAAGTACTGAACTGGGAAGTCAGAAGGCCTGGGGTCTAGCCATACTCTGCATCTAGCTAGCAATAGCAACATGAACAGTCAATTAACATTTCCCTTTCTCTTGCTATCTCCATTTATCTTCAAGATGGGGCAATGAGGTAGACATTTTGGTCTCTAAGTTATCTTCCACTTCTGACATTCTCTGAGCCACACAGCCTCTACCACTCTGGTCTCATGTGGATGCTATAATTCAGACCTCATTAGCTTGTCCCTCAAGGAAGGCTTAAACAGCAACACAGGGGCAGAAATGAGAAAGTCATTCAACACAATGCCTTCCTGAACACAAATGTTTTGAAAAGGAGGAAGGAGAAATGGGATGGCAGAGGGAGAGGAGTGATTGGCCACTCTGAAGGACAGGCAGGCAGGGAATGTTTATTCATTCTTAGTGAGCAAATGACAATGTGAGGCAGTAATATAGAGAACAGGAAAGGGCTGGATTATACACAGCAACCTATGACCTAGCTCCTGGTATATGCAGTCTGAAGTCTCAGGTCTGATTGACAGGTTTGCTGCTATTTACCCCATAACCCGGTTTCCACAGAAATCCTAGTTTCTGGAGAAGATAGGTGGAGGAAAGACAGAGTTAGATATGGTGGGAAGGGTCCTGGTAACAGGGTAAGGGACCTCTACTTTTAACCCTGTATTAGATAAGTCATTTCCATTCACTGGGTCTCAACTGCTTTATCTGTTAAGTGGTGTTCAGTAGCAGATGATCTGGAAGATTCCTTCTAGGTCTCTGATAGTCTAATGGATACTATCAACTGCTACCGTTTCTTTACATTGGTGTGAAAATTGTTTTTTTTTTTTGAGAGAGTCTCACTCTGTTGCCCAGGCTGGAGTGCATAGTGTGATCTTGGCTCACTGCAATCTCCACTTCCCAGATTCAAGCGATTCTCCTGCCTCAATCTACCGAGTAGCTAGAATTACAGGTGCATGCCACCACACCCAGCTAATTTTTGTATTTTTGAGTAGAGAGGGGGTTTTGCCACGTTGGCCAGGCTGGTCTTGAACTCCTGAAGGGCTACTGAAGGAAAATCAGATAAAAATGTAGGCATGTGGAAATTTTCAGGATGTAATAAATGAGTGATTCTTCATGTCTATCCTATTTTGGGGAGGGATTTCAGTTACCTTAGCAATACATACCATAAAAACTCAATCAATAGTTGTTAACTGATTAAACTTACTATAATGACTAGGCAAGGAACTAGCTGATTATCAAATTTCCTTGCAATGCTAAATCCTCTAATAAATTTTACAGAGAAAACCTATGGAGGCAATGAAGCTGTCTAAGGTAGCATGCATTAATGATTAAAAGCACAGGCTGTAGAGTCAGACAGACCTGTGTTGGATATCAACTCTGCCATTTACTGCGGGACCTCAGGCAAGTTTCTTAATCTATCAGATACTCTGTTTCCTCATCTGCAAAATGGGGAGACTAACAGTAGGTACTGTATAGATTTATTCATTTAAGAAATATTGCATGAACCCGGGAGGCGGAGCTTGCAGTGGGCCGAGAAAGAAATATACACTGAGGTCGGGGGGAGGGGGTTGCTTCCAAGATGGCAGGATAGGAAGAGCTCCAGTCTCCAGCTCCCAGCAAGATCGACGCAAAAGACAGGTGATTTCTGCATTTCCAACAGAGGTACCTGGTTCATCACACTGGGACTGGTTGGACAGTGGGTGTGGCCCACGGAGGGTGAGCCGAAGTAGGGTGGGGCGTCACCTCACCCAGGAAGCGCAAGTGATCAGGGTATTTCCCTTTCCTAACCAAGGGAAGCCATGAGTGACCGTACCTGGAGGAACGGTACACTCCTGCCCAAATACCATGCTTTTTCCATGGTCTTCGCAACTGGCAGACCAGGAGATTCCCTCCTGTGCCTAACACGCCCACAAGTCTTGCTTGCTGCTAGCGCAGCTGTCTGAGATCAACCTGGGATGCTGGGGCTTGGTAGGGGGAGGGGCGACCGCCATTGATGAGACTTGAGTAGGTGGTTCTATGCTCACAGTGTAAACAAAGCAGCAGGGAAGCTCGAACTGGGCAGAGCCCACTGCAACTCAGCAAGGCCTACTGCCTCTCTAGATTCCACCTCTGGAGGCAGGGCATATCTGAACAAATGGCAGCAGATAGCTTCTAGAGACTTAAACGTCCCCGCCTGACAGCTCTGAAGAGAGCAGTGATTCTCCCAGCACAGTATTCGAGCTCCAATAATGGAAAGACTGCCTCCTCAAGTGGGTCCCTGACCCCCATGTAGCCTGACAGGGAGATACCTCCCAGTAGGGGCTGACAGACACCTCATACAGGCGGGTGCCCCTCTGGGATGAAGCTTCCAGAGGAAAGAACATGTTGGCAGCAATATTTGCTGTTCTGCAGCCTCCTCTGGTGATACCCAGGCAAACAGGGTCTGGAGTGGACCTCCAGCAAACTCCAACAGACCTGAAGCTGAGGGGCCTGTCTGTTAGAAGGATAACAAACAGAAAGGAATAGCATCAACATCAACCAAAAGGACATCCACACCAAAACCCCATCCATAGGTCACCAACATCAAAGACCAAAGGTAGATAAAACCACAAAGATGGGGAGAAAACAGAGCAGAAAGGCTGAAAATTCCAAAAACCAGAATGCCTCTTCTACTCCAAAGGAACATAACTCCTTGCCAGCAAGGGAACAAAACTGGACGGAGAATGAGTTTGACAAGTTGACAGAAGTAGGCTTCAGAAGGTCAGTAATAACAAACTTCTCTGAGCTAAAGAAGCATGTTCCAACCCATCGCAAGGAAGCTAAAAACCTTGAAAAAAGGTTAGGCGAATGGCTAACACGAATATCCAGTGAAGAGAAGAGCTTAAATGACCTGATGGAGCTGAAAACCACAGTATGAGAACTTCGTGAAGCATACACAAGCTTCAATAGCTGATTCGATCAAGCGGAAGAAAGGATATCAGTGATTGAAGATCAAATTAATGAAATAAAGCAAGAAGACAAGATTAGAGAGAAAAGAGTGAAAAGAAATGAACAAAGCCTCCAAGAAATATGGGACTATGTGAAAAGACCAAATCTACATTTGACTGCTGTATCTGAAAGTGACGAGGAGAATGGAATCGAGTTTGAAAACACTCTTCAGGATACAACCTAGCAAGACAGGCCAACATTCTTCAAGAAATACAGAGAACACCAAAAAGACACTCCTCAAGAAGAGCAACCCTAAGACACATAATTGTCAGATTTACCAAGATTGAAATGAAGGAAAAAATGTTAAGAAGAGCTAGAGAGAAAGGTCAGGTTACCCATAAAGGGAAGCCCATCAGACTAACAGCGGATCTCTTGGCAGAAACTCTACAAGCCAGAAGAGAGTGGGGACCAATATTCAACATTCTTAAAGAAAATAATTTTCAACCCAGAATTTCATATCCACCCAAACTAAGCTTCATAAGTGAAGAAGAAATAAAATCCTTTACAGACAAGCAAATGCTGAGAGATTTTGTCACCACCAGGCCTGCCTCACAAGAGATCCTGAAGGAAGCACTAAACATGGAAAGGAACAACCAGTACCAGGCCCTGCAAAAATATGCCAAATTGTAAAGACCATCGACACTATAAAAAAACTGCATCAATTAATGGGCAAAATAACCAGCTAGTGTCATAATGACAGGATCAAATTTACACATAACAATATTAACCTTAAATGTAAATGGGCTAAATGCCCCAATTACAAGACACAGACTGGCAAATTGGATAAAGAGTCAGGATCCATCGATGTGCTGTATTCAGGGGACCCAGCTCATGGGCAAAGACACACATTGGCTCAAAATAAATGGATGGAGGAAGATCTACCAAGCAAATGGAAAGCAAAAAAATGCAGGGGTTGCAATCCTGGTCTCTGATAAAATAGACTTTAAACCAACAAAGATCAAAAGAAAAAAAGAAGGCCATTACATAATGGTAAAGGGATCACTTAAACAAGAAGAGCTAACTATCCTAAATATATATGGACCCAATATAGGAGCTCCCAGATTCATAAAGCAAGTTCTTAGAGACCTACAAAGAGACTTAGACTCCCACACAATAATAATGGGCGACTTTAACACCCCACTGTCAACATTAGACAGATCAACGAGACAGAAAATTAACAAAGATATCCAGAACTTGAACTCAGCTCTGGACCAAGTGGACCTAATAGACATCTACAGAACTCTTCACCCCAAATCAACAGAATATACATTCTTCTCAGCACCACATCGCACTTATTCCAAAATTGACCATATAATTGGAAGTAAAACACTCCTCAGCAAATGTAAAAGAACAGAAATCACAACAACCTGTCTCTCAGACCACAGTGCAATCAAATTAGAACTCAGGATTAAGAAACTCACTCAAAACTGCACAACTACATGGAAACTGCACAACCTGCGCCTAAATGACTACTGGGTAAATAATGAAATGAAGGCAGAAATAAAGATGTTCTTTGAAACCAATGATAACAAAGACACAATGTACCAGAATCTCTGGGACACATTTAAAGCAGTGTGTAGAGGGAAATTTATAGCACTAAATGTTTACAAAAGAAAGCAGGAAAGATCTAAAATCAACACCCTAACATCACAATTTAAAGAACAGGAGAAGCAAGAGCAAACAAATTCAAAAGATAGCAGAAGGCTAGAAATAACTAAGATCAGAGCAGAACTGCAGGAGATAGAGACACAAAAACCCTTCAAAAAAAATCAATGAATCCAGGAGCTGGTTTTTTGAAACTATCAACAAAATACACAGACCGCTAGCTAGACTAATAAAGAAGAAGAGAGAGCAGAATCAAATAGATGCAATAAAAAATGATAAAGGGGATATCACCACTGATCCCACAGAAATACAAACTACCATTAGAGAATACTATCAACACCTCTACGCAAATAAACTAGAAAATCTAGAAGAAATGGATAAATTCCTGGACACATACACCCTCCCTAGACAGGAAGAAGTTGAATCTCTGAATAGACCAGTGACAGGTTCTGAAATTGAGGCAATAATTAATAGCTTACCAACCAAAAAAAGTCCGGGAACAGATGGATTCACATCTGAATTCTACCAGAGGTACAAAGAGGAGCTAGTACCATTCCTTCTGAAACTATTCCAATCAATAGAAAAAGAGGGAATCCTCCCTAACTCATTTTATGAGGCCAGCATCATCCTGATACCAAAGCCTGGCAGAGACACAACAAAAAAAGAAAATTTTAGACCGATATCCCTGATGAACATCGTTGTGAAAACCCTCAATAAAATACTGGCAAACCGAATCCAGCAGCACATCAAAAAGCTTATCCACCACGATCAAGTGGGCTTCATCCCTGAGATGCAAGGCTGGTTCAACATACGCAAATCAATAAATGTAATCAATCACATAAACAGAACCAATGAGAAAAACCACATGATTATCTCAATAGATGCAGAAAAGGCCTTCGACAAAATTCAACAGTCTTCATGCTAAAAACCCTCAGTAAACTAAGTGTTGATGGAATGTATCTCAAAATAATAAGAGCTATTTATGACAAACCCACAGCCAATATCATACTGAATGGGCAAAAACTAGAAGCATTCCCTTTGAAAACTGGCACAAGACAAGGATGCCCTCTCTCACCACTCCTATTCAACATGGTATTGGAATTTCTGGCCAGGGCAATCAGGCAAGAGAAAGAAATACAGGATATTCAATTAGGAAAACAGGAAGTCAAATTGTCCCTGTTTGCAGATGACACGACTGTATATGTAGAAAATCCCATTGTCTCAGCCCAAATTCTCCTTAAGCTGATAGGCAACTTCAGCAAAGTCTCAGGATACAAAATCAATATGCAAAAATCACAAGCATTCCTATACACCAAGAACAGACAAACAGCCAAATCATGAGTGAACTCTCATTCACAATTACTACGAAGAGAATAAAATACCTAGGAATCCAACTTACAAGGGATGTGAAGGACCTCTTCAAGGAGAACTACAAACCACTGCTCAACGAAATAAAAAAGGACATAAACAAATGGAAGAACATTCCATGCTCATGGATAGGAAGAATCAATATTGTAAAAATGGCCATACTGCCCAAGGTAATTTGTAGATTCAGTGCCATCCCCACCAAGCTACCACTGACATTCTTCACAGAATTGGAAAAAACTACTTTAAATTTCATATGGAACCAAAAAAGAGCCCACATAACCAAGACAATCCTAAGCAAAAAGAACAAAGCTGGAGGCATCATGCTACCTAACTTCAAACCATACTATAAGGCTATAGTAACCCACAACGCATGGTACTGGTACCAAAACAGACATATAGACAAATGGAACAGAATAGAGGCCTCAGAAATGACACCACACATCTACAACCATCTGGTCTTTGACAAACCTGACAAAAACAAGCAATGGGGAAAGCATTCCCTATTTAATAAATGGTTCTGGGAAAACTGGCTAGCCATATGTAGAAAGCTGAAACTGGATCCCTTCCTTACACCATATACAAAAATTAACTCAAGATGGATTAAAGACTTAAATGTTAAGATCTAAAACCACAAAATCCCTATAAGAAAACCTAGGCAATACCATTCAGGACATAGGCATGGGCAAAGACTTCACGACTAAAACACCAAAAGCAATGGCAACAAAAGCCAAAATACACAAATGGGATCTAATTAAACTAAAGAGCTTCTGCACAGCAAAAGAAACTATCATGAGAGTGAACAGGCAACCTATAGAAAGGGAGAAAATTTTCACAATCTATCCATCTGACAAAGGGCTAATATCCAGAATCTACAAAGAACTTAAACAAATTTACAAGAAAAAATAAACAACCCCATCAAAAAGTGGGCAAAGGATATGAACAGACACTTTTCAAAAGAAGACATTTATGCAGTCAACAGACATATGAAAAAATGCTCATCATCAGTTGTCATCAGAGAAATGCAAATCAAAACCACAATGAGATACCATCTCACACCAGTTAGAATGGGGATCATTAAAAAGTCAGGAAACAACAGATGCTGGAGACAGTGTGGAAAAACAGGAACACTTTTACACTGTTGGTGGGAGTGTAAATTAGTTCAACCATTGTGGAAGACAGTGTGGCGATTCCTCAAGGATCTAGAACTAGAAATACCATTTGACACAGCAATCCCATTACTGGATATATACCCAAAGGATTATAAATCATTCTACCATAAAGATACCTCCACATGTATGTTTATTGCAGCACTACTCCTTTAAAAAAAGGAAAGCTAGGTGTGAAGTTTGGGAAATCAGGGGCAAAGTGGAACCCACAGGGACAAACTAGATCCCATGTCTGTCTTTAATCACCTCTAAGCTTGATAATGCAGGTGACCTGCAGAAGCTGGAGTTCTTAGCAACACAACTACTCAAGCACCTGGCCCAGGACTCAGAGAAAATAAAGGAGAAGATCATCAGGAGTTGGAGGAACTGCAGGCCCGGTGCTACCCCATGCCAACAGGTGAGCCAGCAGATCAGTAACAATGCACATGAGCCACCATGGTGCCTGGTACCCAGCACTGACTTTCAGAGCATAAAAATGCTGCTTCCCATCTACCTCCCCAATCTTGTGTTAATTTTTCTTGTAGCTTACCCTAATCTAGAACCATGTAGGAAGGTGATTCTGGGAAAGTTCGTTTCAACTTAGCTAGATTAATATAATACGAAACTAGTAGAGTCTACTCCTTGTCAGCCTGGGATGCATACACACTTCTTTTAACCACACTTAACTTCCAAATAAAGAGCAAAATAATGCTTTCCCTTCACAATACACAATTGTCCCTCATGCAACTAAAAATGTGCTATCCCTCTCCCCGAGAGAGACTATAATGTCCCTTTATTCATCTTTGGGTGATAATCATTCTTTTCCTAGCTGAGTCACTCTCTCCTTTCACATCTTGTTATTTAATTCTGTCCTGGTTATTTGTTGCTAAACAACAAACCAATCTAAACCTATAAGAATAAAACAATGACCATCACGGATTTCATGTGTTAGGAATTTGGAAAAGGCACAGCAAGGATGTTGGGATGACTCCAACAGTAGAGGTTAGGAATAGCGGGAGCCACAGAATCCACTTTCAAGATGGCTTCTTTCCTCACATTTTGGGCACCTGGCTTGGGATGGCTGAAGGACAGGCTCATCTGGGACTAATGAAGAACCTGCATGTAGCCTCTCCTTGCAGTCTTAGAGTAGCTGAACTATTTACAAGGCCACTCAGAGCTCCAAAGTGAGTTTTCTCGCAAACAAAGTAGAAATTGCATGATCTTTCATGATGTAGCTTTGGAAGTCACGTAGTAGCACTTACAGCATACTCTGTCAGTTGAAGAAGTTACAAACCCTCCCTGATTCAAGGGGAGAGAACATAAATTCCGTCCTTCAACAGGAGAAGCATCAAAGAATTTGAGGCCATGTTTTAAAACCACCATCTGGGACTTTATCTCATCTAGTTCATGCTTATACACAATGTGTGGTAGCTAGTTCACCCTTTGGTCATTATTTAGCATCATTTTCATTCATATTCATTTCTCACCTCCATTAATTAATAAGAGTGCTGTCTATGAGAATATTATTAAAAGTGCCTTCCTTTCCATGCTTCCCAAAGTCTCTTGGAAAACTACCCATCCTTCAAAGCTAAGCTTACATTCTAATTTTTCTACAAACTTACCAATTACACGTAATCCCTTGACTTAAAATGCCTTGGCTTCAGACCCCAGCTTTTACCAACAGTCTCATGGCATATATGATTCCTAATGGCTTTAGCTGACAATAATGAGATGAGTGGTTGACCAACTACAGTAGTAAACAGTGATTTAAAAAATGTCTTAGGCTCCATCCTGGCTAACACGGTGAAACCCCGTCTCTACTAAAAATATAACAAATTAGCCAGGCATGGTGGTGGGCGCCTGTAGTCCCAGCTACTTGGAAGGCTGAGGCAGGAGAATGGCGTGAATCCGGGAGGCGGAGGTTGCAGTGAGCCGAGATTGCGCCACTGCACTCCAGCCTGGGTGACAGAGCAAGACTCCATCTCACAGAAAAAAAAAAAAAAAAAAAAAAAAAAGTCTTAGGCTGATTCATGAAATAGAGAAACACATTTGCTTCTGAATTGAAAAACAATTTTTGTCAAGGTATTTTTTTTAGGCCAGACGCGGTGGCTCATCCCTGTAATCCCAGCACTTGGGAAGCCAAGGTGGGTGCATCACTTTGAACTCAAGGGTTTAAGACCAGCCTGGGCAATATGACGAAGCCTGTCTCTACAAAAAAAAATATAAAAATTAGCACAGCATGTTGGCTGGCACCTGTGGTCCCAGCTATTCAGGAGGCTGAGGCTGGAGGCTCGCTTGAGCCCTGAAAGCAGAGGTTGTAAACCACGATCACACCACTGCACTCCAGCCTGGGCGACAGAGTGAGACCTTATCTCAAAGGAAAAAAAAAAGATATTTGTCTACTGTAAAAGATTTCAGAATAGACACAGTCAAATAAAAAGGAAGATAAATAATTGGCAAAACATCTGACTTGAGATGAAAGCTGAAAGCGTGAACCATGCCTGACTTGGAGGAGCGGTTTATAATCTTGACTTAACCATCATTCTGGAACCACTTAGGTAGTGTTTTGGTGGTTGCCTATACCCGGCTCATAATGCAGCCTCTCTTTTTCTGAATAATCAGATCACTTATAGCCAGAACCATTCATTTATGTATTAAACAAATAACTACTGAGTGCCTTCTATGGCTCAGGTAATATTGTTCTATGTTGTTTAAGAGCACAGTAGTGAAAAAGACACAGCCTCTGACTTCAGAGGAGAGTGAAAGAGACAAAAACAAAACAACCCAATAACTTTATAATACAGAACCTTACGTACACCAACAAGGGGAGACTGGAAATAACAGAGGTCAACAAAATGCACTTAACCATAAAAAACTTGTTTCGCCCTTGGTCTCATGTCTTAATCTCCCCCAATTTCCTTGAAGGCAGAAACCACCTTTAACATATCTGCATACTCCCTAGTAACCAGCTCAGTGACATGTCCCCAGTAACCCATCACTAAACATTTGTTAATAGCTTGACTGATCAATTTCACTGAAATGAAATGAGGCTATGGAGGTAAGAGTGTGTTTGCATTATCTTTTGCCTTCCTTGGAGGTTTTTGGTTGTTCATCTTTGCGTTAACTCATCATCACCAATAAATAAGGATGTCTGATGTACCATTTAATGCTTGCTAAATTTATGGGTAGGAGGAAAAATTTTGAGCTTCTATTCCTTGACATGCAAGAGCTCTGTGGTGACAATTCTTCTCTGCTAGCTAGTGGTGCAATGGACTAAGAAGGGAGTTTGGCTCTGCCACTTAATAGGTGTTACTTAATCTCTTGGGAACTTTGATTCCTCAGCTCGAAGTAAGACCAGTGTTCCCTTCCACCTTACTCAGTAGGTGCGCTTTTGTTTTATAGCTAGTTTGGGTGCAGGGGGAGATGTAACACCCTATTTATAAACGGATGGAATGTGGCATGGCATCTTCCTTTGCTTCTGTTGTTCCACAGTAAATTCCCAATACTTACAGGGTTTTAGTCCCAGTGAATTATTTCCCTCAAAAACCAGGCAGGATAATAATGAACCACTTTCTTGCATTTTCCATCAAGACAGCTCTTTGTGAGTTCTAAATGTTCTATCTAGATTCAAAGAAGCTGGTTTCTTCATGAGTGGTTGGAATAAGACTTTTCTTGGAAGCTACTGAATATGGATTAGTTGGATTGTTTCATAGGAAATAAAAAGCAGGCTCTAGGGTAACTACTTCAGCACTTAATTGGGTTAGCAAAGAGCTGCAAATGAGAGATTTTCCCGTAGGAGGGAAAGGATGTTTATAGCTTCCACCCCCTTAGTTGATGCATTTTAACCTAAATGTTACTCTTCCAATGCAGCCTTTAATTTAGTAAGCATTACAAGAATCTATTGGAGCAGAAAAGGTCAGGTTGAAAAATTAACACATCACCGTAGTTAATAAGAACCCAGCCTCTTATTAGATACAAATGGAGAGCCCTCCAACTGCCCAACAGACTGTTGAAGTCATGTTTGTTGCAGCTCCAAAATAGTTGAATCTTTACTGCTCAGAGGCTGGACCAAGGAAACTGCCCAGGCACTCAAGCCAGAGTTAGCAGGGGCTCATGGCCTGCACTTTATTCAGGTGTCCCTATCTTTTCCTCTCAGAAATGCTGTGCATGTCACAGGGTGGATATCCCTCTGCCTGGGACTCCCTCGGGAAGTGTTTTCTCTAACAAAGACAAACATGCCATGCCTGTCACCAGTGGCAGATTGTGGACTCTGTAAACCACTCCAGGAGAGGGAGGCTGAGAGGCTCCAGGCCATTCAGATTTAGCTCTAAGTTATGGTCTTTGTTGTCTTTCCACATTCAGACTGAAATGTGATTCCCCTAGCTTTCTTTTTTGGAAAATACCGGTGATGAGTTCCGTGACTAGAAAGAAAAGCTGTTGACAGAAAAGGCTTCTGATAGGGAAGGGGCTTCTTCATGTGTTCTCAAAGGAGACAACTGCTTCAAGCAAGCTGAGGCAGGACGCCAGGTCTAGGAATAAGAGGTCCAGATCACAAAAGGGTCATCTTTAACTATGGATTAGGCTGGGCGTGAAGCAGTTTCCTCTGCAAGAGCAGTACCATGCACACAGAGTTTAGGGCCAGGCAGACATGCATGAGTTCTTCTCCACGACTTACTGTGTAATCTTGGGCAAACTGCTTGGCCTCTCAGAGCATCAGTTTCTGCAAGTTGTGAGAAATAAACAAAATTAAGAATGTAAGGCATGTAACACAGTGTCTGAAAGTAAGAGTTCTATATGAGTGGTTTGTTACTGATTTGAAAACAGTATTCCTTCACCCAGCACAAATGATGTTCCTTGTGTACCAGGCCCTGTATGAGGGACAGGTCCTCCTCCTTGACCTCAGGGAGTTCACTGTTTAATAAACCATGTTAAGTATATCTTCAGCACAAAGCACACCCCACCACCACCACTCTTCCCTAGAAGAAGGGCCAATTGCATACTAACTTCAGTTTGTTGAGTAGCTACAAGTCTTGCAGGTCATCCCCCTTTGAGTAGCCCTCCAGACTCAGCCACTTCTACCTTCAGTTCACCCATAATTCTCTATCTGTACACTTAGCAAACTAAGTTATTATTGTTTGTTAATCCTTTGTCTCCTCCTGTGAGGTCCTAAAGGATGATTATCTATTCATTTGATCTATTCGTCTGATTATGTATTCATCTCTGTAACCCAAATGATTAATAGATCATTTGATTTCTACATTTGATCGTTTATTCATCTCTGTAGGCCAAGGGTTTCATGCGTTACTCAGAACAGGCACACAGAGATTCAATCCTATTGCTGAGTACATTGATTTCCAGCTGGGAATTTTTTTCTGAGAAAATAGCCCTGCCTTCCATCTTTGAAGAGCCTCTTCTGGGCCCTGGTTTCGTTGGTCTTGTCATTTTGTATTACTTTGGTTCTAGCCTCAGTTTCCTAGTCTCTATAAGGGGCTAACGGAACCTCCTTCATTGAGAGTTTATGATGATGACTGGAGACAATGCAGCTTCTCCGTGTCCAACACAGTTCTAGGCACAGAGCCAAATACCAAAAAAAAGTTGATTCCATTTTTGCTCTCAGTCAAGTCTCGTTGCCAATATAAGAAGACTAAAAATACAAGACAGAATATGAGTGTCACATGAGTGGCACAGACATTCTCCCAACTTGCACCTAGCCTCTGCCATATGCCACAGAATTGGCTGAAATGGGAGGATAAAAACATGCATAAAACAGTTCCAAGAAAACAGTGGCAAGTGTTGGACAATAAGATCTCAGGAAGAGGGTGAAAAGCCTTTTACCCAGATCCTCAGTCCGGGACTGTTGGAGCTGTCTTTAGCACCAGGCTGGAAAGCAGAAGGCTGTCCCATAATTGATCTCCCCTAGCTGTTCTGGAAACACACACACACACACACACACACACACACACACACACACCAATCACCAAGTTCTTCAGCATTTATTATGTGTCAGACACTGCTAAATGATTTACAGGTATTATCTCACTGAACTCTTAGAACAACTATGTGAGGTGGATATGAACTTCCCTACTTTACAGCCGGCCACTTTGAGGCTCAGAGAGGCACCATAGCTTGAACACAGTCAAGCAACAAGTAAACGGTGGAGGAATCCACCTGCTAGGAGTTTACTGGCCGACTGGAAAGCAGTGAGAGGGTGGACCAGCACAAAGCCGCGGGGGGCTGGTAATGAGACAGGAAAGTTGGGTTCAAACCTGGGTCGCACGATCCCCAGATCCCTAGAAACCGACGCAGAAGCAAAGAAAAAAAAGGGGTGCAGGCTGGTGGGGAGGGGGTGCCCGGGAGGCCGGGAGAGAGGAGTCACGGTGGTTGTGCGCCTTCCTCGTCCCCAGTGCACAGGTCAAGCCTCTCCCCTCCCGCCCTCTCACCCTCCCAACCTTATTTAGAAACCGTGTCCCCGAGACAGGAAGGGCGGCGGGCCGAGAAGCACGGAGAGTCCCGGTCTCATTTCCTTTCGAATCCCCCTGTGGAATTTCATTTCACACGGTGAGGAAATCAGAGCGCGAGACCGTCGGCGGGTCTGCAGCTCCGCAGCTCTGGGGCGCCTCCCCACCGGCGGCTGGAAGTGGGCGGCTCCCGGCGCAGGTCGGGCGAGTTTGGGGGCGGGGAGAGGCCGGGCCCGATCGCCGCTAGTCCGGAGTGAAAATAGCTGTGGACTCGCGCAGTACCAGGCACCGTGCTAAGTCTTCTACACTTTATCTCTAATCCTCCCAAGTGACTTTACAGAGGAGACTGACGCTGAGAGGTTGAACAATTTGCTCAAGGTCACACAGCCGGGACTGAAAGCCACAATCGGTGTAAATCCAAATCCCCAGTTCTTTGTGTACGCTTCTCTGCCTGACGGGGAGGTGGCCACGGGCCTAGGTTACAGCTGAAAGGAGACAGAAAGGAAAGGGGGCAGATGGAACAGGACGCACTTCTCACCTGCGGGAGGAGGGGGCAGGACGGCGCGGCTGGAGCCACTGGGCTGCGTCCCTGCTTGGCTCCTGCGCGCCTAGATCCGGGTGGGAGGAAAGCAAGAGACAGGAGGCGGGCGGGGCGGGGCGCTAGGGGAGGGAGGGAGGGTGGGGCGGCCGGAGGAGGGGGCCGGAGGGCGGGGGCCTGACCCCTCCAGCGGGAGAGCGGCCCCGCCCCGCCGCCTCGCCCCTAGCTGCCCACCGCGCCTGGCCATTGGAGAGGCGTGCTGTCCGTCCCGCCCCGCCGCCGCGCCGCGAGCCTCCAGCGCCGCGCAGGGCTCCGGCGGTGAGAGCTGCGCAGCGCTGGCTGCTGGCTGGCCTCGCGGAGACGCCGAGCGGACGCGGCCGGCGCCGGCTTGTGGGTTCGCCGCCTGCAGCCATGACCCTCGCAGCCTGTCCCTCGGCCTCGGCCCGGGACGTCTAAAATCCCACACAGTCGCGCGCAGCTGCTGGAGAGCCAGCCGCTGCCCCCTCGTCGCCGCATCACACTCCCTTCCCGGGAGCTGGGAGCAGCGCGGACAGCCGGCGCCCCCGTGCAAACTGGGGGTGTCTGCCAGAGCAGCCCCCGCCGCTGCCGCTCCCGCCCGCGATGCTGGCCATGGCCTGGCGGGGCGCAGGGCCGAGCGTCCCGGGGGCGCCCGGGGGCGTCGCTCTCAGTCTGGGGTTGCTCCTGCAGTTGCTGCTGCTCTTGGGGCCGGCGCGGGGCTTCGGGGACGAGGAGGAGCGGCGCTGCGACCCCATCCGCATCTCCATGTGCCAGAACCTCGGCTACAACGTGACCAAGATGCCCAACCTGGTGGGGCATGAGCTGCAGACGGACGCCGAGCTGCAGCTGACAACTTTCACACCGCTCATCCAGTACGGCTGCTCCAGCCAGCTGCAGGTGGGCGCCCCCCACCCCCACCCCTGGCGGGACCCCTTGGGGAGGGACGCCCAAACTAACTTTGCAGAGCCCATGCCAAGTTGATCATCCTAGCCCGAAGGAGACAGCTCTCCTGGAAAAGTGATTTCCATCCCCACCCCCACTTTCTCAGGGACTGGAAGCCAAAACGTTGTGTAAGTCATCTGGCCTGGGAAAGAACCCACTCTTACACCCCGCCCTTCCGTTTTTCTCCCTTGCCCACCCATGTCTGGCCCAGACCCCTAACCCCAGTGGAGCTGAGGGTTATCTTTGCCAAGGATTCTGGCCGCCACTGCTCGGTGGGCGAGTGGGAGGGAGCCAGCTGCAGCTAAGACTTGGAGAGAAAAGGAGACCATCCCTCACCGACCTTCCTTCTCCCCACTATTTTTGGGGTGTTATGAAATGAAACACTACTGCACCTTTTTCTGCTGAATAGCCCCTTCTCACGACGTCCCGTAGGGTTTCAGAGGTTATGCATGAAGGAGTGGTTGGGTTGGCTTGAGTTCTTTCTTATCCTCAGAGTTGAAGGCACGTTTAATGCTTGGAGAGTGAGAAGAAGCTGCAGGAAGGTGGTTGGTATATTGGAAGAAATTTTTTTGCAGTCATTAAAAAATGTAAAGCATATGTAATGATAGAGAAAATGTTTATTCCACAGTAATAAGAATTTGCATATACAAGGTGATTATAATCCTGCAAAATAAAAAATTCATTGGGATAATAAAAGACTGAAAGGAAAATTTTTAAAGTGTTAACATTGGTTATGTTTGGGTTGGTGAGGCTGGGTGATTTTTAGAAATTTAGAAAAGAGAGAAGTTGTGGGAAAAAGTAGAAGTTAGTTGTCCAGGCTTCAGAAATCTGGTTTCTGGCCGAGCGCGGTGGCTCATGCCTGTAATCCCAGCACTTTGGGAGGCCGAGGCGGGTGGATCACGAGGTCAGGAGTTCGAGACCAGCCTGACCAACATGGTGAAATCCTGTCTCTACTAAAAGTACAAAAATTAGCCGGGCGTGGTGGCATGCGCCTGTAATCCCAGCTACTCAGGAGGCTGAGGCAGGAGAATCGCTTGAACCCAGGAGGCGGAGGTTGCAGTGAGCAGGGATTGCACCATTGCTCTCTAGCCTGGGCCACAGGAGTGAAACTCCGTATCAAAAAAAAAAAAAAAAAAAAAAAAAGAAAGAAAAGAAAAGAAATCTTTGGTTCTGGCTGTAACTTCTGAGAGATAATGAACAGACATACAGCTTACTTACTAGGTGCATGTTTTTACATAGATCATTTTAAAACTTGGTTTGTGGTTTTGGAAAGATGGTAGGGATTAGACCTGTTGCTGCTGAAATATCCCTTTGGAAGTTCCAGAACTTTAGAACTAGGTTATAAAAGCTTAAGAAATGATCCTCCAGCTCTCAGTTTGGAAACAGCACATATTCTGACATCAGTGGCAATTTGTTGGAGAAACAGCTTTTGCAGGGATATATATTTTTAATTACATGTATCCTGGGGAAAGCGGCCAAGCTGTTTTGAAGGACAAGACTGGATCCCTTTACATGCTGGAAAATAGTTACTTGTAACTCTAGACTTCATAGACAACATCTGTAAGGAGCCAAGCAGACTGTTTATCAATGCTGGAGGAATTGAGGACAGCAACTGGACTCTCCCCTGCTGGTATTGCAGTTTCAGCGACTTAACATTTACATTTTCCTATTGTGCTTCATTATTATTCATTGAGGAAACTTGGCCAAACAAATCCCTAGTGACCAGAGACCTCAATCTGCATCCCATCCTTGAGTCTAACAGTGTCTCAACTGGGCCACTTTTTGTTTCAGTATGGGACTAGTTTAAACACATTTTTAAAGGATAAATTAGGGAGAAGAGAATACTAACAGGATCTACATTTTTTTTAACTTTTTAAAATGATAAACGGGGATAAAAATAAACCACCTAAATGAGTCGTATTAGTTTCTTTAGCTTTTTCAAATAGTTTCGAAAATGGAAGGAGATTGAAAGCCAGTTTTTTAAGATTTATTTCAAGTGTTGTGCAAAGAGGGCTTATGCAATTTTTCAGACCCTATTTATTTTATTTATTTATTTATGTACATTCTTCTGGAAAGGATTACTAAAGCCAAACTAAGAAAAGTGTGTAATGATGGATTATCAGGCACCCTTGTTTGAGGTCAGAGTAAACAGACAGACTCCCCATAGGTTGGTTTAAAAGTAGATACCTACATTGCCTGGAAGCATTCAACTCAGCTTTGTGGGAGCATTTGGTCAAACTTCCAAGTCATTGTTTTTTTTTCTTGTTGTTGTTCATTTTGTTACTTTTCCAGTTCTTCCTTTGTTCTGTTTATGTGCCAATGTGCACAGAGAAGATCAACATCCCCATTGGCCCATGCGGCGGCATGTGTCTTTCAGTCAAGAGACGCTGTGAACCCGTCCTGAAGGAATTCGGATTTGCCTGGCCAGAGAGTCTGAACTGCAGCAAATTCCCACCACAGAACGACCACAACCACATGTGCATGGAAGGGCCAGGTGATGAAGAGGTGCCCTTACCTCACAAAACCCCCATCCAGCCTGGGGAAGAGTGTCACTCTGTGGGAACCAATTCTGATCAGTACATCTGGGTGAAAAGGAGCCTGAACTGTGTGCTCAAGTGTGGCTATGATGCTGGCTTATACAGCCGCTCAGCCAAGGAGTTCACTGATATCTGGATGGCTGTGTGGGCCAGCCTGTGCTTCATCTCCACTGCCTTCACAGTACTGACCTTCCTGATCGATTCTTCTAGGTTTTCCTACCCTGAGCGCCCCATCATATTCCTCAGTATGTGCTATAATATTTATAGCATTGCTTATATTGTCAGGCTGACTGTAGGCCGGGAAAGGATATCCTGTGATTTTGAAGAGGCAGCAGAACCTGTTCTCATCCAAGAAGGACTTAAGAACACAGGATGTGCAATAATTTTCTTGCTGATGTACTTTTTTGGAATGGCCAGCTCCATTTGGTGGGTTATTCTGACACTCACTTGGTTTTTGGCAGCAGGACTCAAATGGGGTCACGAAGCCATTGAAATGCACAGCTCTTATTTCCACATTGCAGCCTGGGCCATCCCTGCAGTGAAAACCATTGTCATCTTGATTATGAGACTGGTGGATGCAGATGAACTGACTGGCCTGTGCTATGTTGGAAACCAAAATCTCGATGCCCTCACCGGGTTCGTGGTGGCTCCCCTCTTTACTTATTTGGTGATTGGAACTTTGTTCATTGCTGCAGGTTTGGTGGCCTTGTTCAAAATTCGGTCAAATCTTCAAAAGGATGGGACAAAGACAGACAAGTTAGAAAGACTGATGGTCAAGATTGGGGTGTTCTCAGTACTGTACACAGTTCCTGCAACGTGTGTGATTGCCTGTTATTTTTATGAAATCTCCAACTGGGCACTCTTTCAGTATTCTGCAGATGATTCCAACATGGCTGTTGAAATGTTGAAAATTTTTATGTCTTTGTTGGTGGGCATCACTTCAGGCATGTGGATTTGGTCTGCCAAAACTCTTCACACGTGGCAGAAGTGTTCCAACAGATTGGTGAATTCTGGAAAGGTAAAGAGAGAGAAGAGAGGAAATGGCTGGGTGAAGCCTGGGAAAGGCAATGAGACTGTGGTATAAGGCTAGTCAGCCTCCACGCTTTCTTCATTTCGAAGGGGGGAATGCCAGCATGTTGGAGGAAGTTCTACTAAAAGTTATATGCAGTGAATCTCAGTTTGAACAAACTAGCAACAATTAAGTGACCCCCATCAACCCACTGCCTCCCACCCCGACCCCAGCATCAAAAAACCAATGATTTTGCTGTAGACTTTGGAATGATCCAAAATGGAAAAGCCAGTTAGAGGCTTTCAAAGCTGTGAAAAATCAAAACGTTGATCACTTTAGCAGGTTGCAGCTTGGAGCGTGGAGGTCCTGCCTAGATTCCAGGAAGTCCAGGGCGATACTGTTTTCCCCTGCAGCGTGGGATTTGAGCTGTGAGTTGGTAACTAGCAGGGAGAAATGTTAACTTTTTTAACCCTTTACAATTTTAAATACTAACTGGGTCTTTCAGATAGCAAAGCAATCTATAAACACTGGAAACGCTGGGTTCAGAGAAGTGTTACAAGAGTTTTATAGTTTGGCTGATCTAACATAAACATCTTCTGTGGTGCACTGTCTGCTGTTTAGAACTTTGTGGACTGCACTCCCAAGAGGTGGTGGTAGAATCTTTCAGTGCCTTTGTCATAAAACAGAGTTATTTGAACAAACAAAAGTACTGTACTCACACACATAAGGTATCCAGTGGATTTTTCTTCTCTCTTTTCCTCTCTTAAATTTCAACATCTCTCTTCTTGGCTGCTGCTTTTTTCTTCATTTTATGTTAATGACTCAAAAAAAGGTATTTTTATAGGAATTTTTGCACTGCAGAATGCTTAAAGAGGGGAAAAGGAAGGGTGATTCACTTTCTGACAATCACTTAATTCAGAGGAAAATGAGATTTACTAAGTTGACTTACCTGACCGACCCCAGAGACCTATTGCATTGAGCAGTGGGGACTTAATATATTTTACTTGTGTGATTGCATCTATGCAGACGCCAGTCTGGAAGAGCTGAAATGTTAAGTTTCTTGGCAACTTTGCATTCGCACAGATTAGCTGTGTAATTTGTGTGTGTCAATTACAATTAAAAGCACATTCTTGGACCATGACATAGTATACTCAACTGACTTTAAAACTATGGTCAACTTCAACTTGCATTCTCAGAATGATAGTGCCTTTAAAAGTTTTTTTTTTTTTTTTAAAGCATAAGAATGTTATCAGAGTCTGGTCTACTTAGGACAATGGAGACTTTTTCAGTTTTATAAAGGGAACTGAGGACAGCTAATCCAACTACTTGGTGCATAATTGTTTCCTAGTAATTGGCAAAGGGTCCTTGTAAGATTTCATTGGAGGCAGTGTGGCCTGGAGTATTTATATGGTGCTTAATGAATCTCCGGAATGCCAGCCAGAAGCTTGATTGGTTAGTAGGGAATAAAGTGTAGACCATATGAAATGAACTGCAAACTCTAATAGCCCAGGTCTTAATTGCCTTTAGCAGAGGTATCCAAAGCTTTTAAAGTTTATGCTGTACGTTCTTCACAAGGGGTTACCCCCCTAGCAGCCTCTCAAAAATTGCACTTCTCTTAAAACTGTAACTGGCCTTTCTCTTACCTTGCCTTAGGCCTTCTAATCATGAGATCTTGGGGACAAATTGTTGACTATGTCACAGGTTGCTCTCCTTGTAACTCATACCTGTCTGCTTCAGCAGCTGCTTTGCAATGACTCATTTATTTATTAATTCATGCCTTTACAAAAAATAGGGAGGGAAGCTCTTTTTTTTTTTTCCAATCACACTTTGTGGAAAAACATTTCCAGGGACTCAAAATTCCAAATAGGTGGTCAAATTCTGGAAATAAGCATTTCTTCTTTTTTAAAAATTTGGTGTGAGCCTTATGCCCATAGTTTGACATTTCCGTTTCTTCTTTCCTTTTTGTTTTTGTGTGCTTCTTGAGCTCTCTGACATCAAGATGCATGTAAGGTCCATTGCATGTTTTGGAAGGCAAAGTCTTGGCTTTTGAGACTGAAGCTAAGTGGGCACAGGTGGCCCCTGCTGCTGTGCCCAGTCTGAGTACCTTGGCTAGACTCTACGTCAGGCTCCAGGAGCATGAGAATTGATCCCCAGAAGAACCATTTTAACTCCATCTGATACTCCATTGCCTAGGAAATGTAAAGTGTGAACTCCCTGTGCTGCTTGTAGACAGTTCCCATAACTGTCCAGGGCCCTGGAGCACGCACCCAGGGGCAGATCCTGCCCTTACTCACGCTCTGCTCTGGTGTCTTGGGAGTTGTGCAGGGACTCTGGCCCAGGCAGGGGAAGGAAGACCAGGCGGTAGGGGACTGGTCTTGCTGTTAGAGTATAGAGGTTTGTAATGCAGTTTTCTTCATAATGTGTCAGTGATTGTGTGACCAAGGCAGCATCTAGCAGAAAGCCAGGCATGGAGTAGGTGATCGATAACTTGTCAATGACTAAATAATAACAATAAAAGAGCACTTGGGTGAATCTGGGCACCTGATTTCTGAGTTTTGAGTTCTGGAGCTAGTGTTTTGACAATGTTTTGGGTTTTGACATGCCTTTTCCACAAATCTCTTGCTTTTTCAGGGCAAAGTGTATTTGATCAGAAGTGGCCGTTTGGATTAGTAGCCTTAGCAATGCTACAGGGTTATAGGCCTCTCCTTTCACATTCCAGACAATGGAGAGTCTTTACGGTTTCAGGAAAAGAACTTTGTGGCTGAGGGGTCAGTTACCAGTGACCTTCAATCAACTCCATCACTTCTTAAATCGGTATTTGTTAAAAAAAAAATCAGTTATCATTTTATTTCTTGAGTGCCAACTGTAGTAAAGCCCCGAAATAGATAATCTCTGTTCTTCTAACTGATCTAGGGTGGGGACGCACCCAGGTCTGCTGAACTTTACTGTTCCTCTGGGAAAGGAGCAGGGACCTCTGGAATTCCCATCTGTTTCACTGTCTCCATTCCATAAATCTCTTCCTGTATGAGCCACTACACTCAGCCTGGGTCTGTCTACTTTTAACCCATCTCTCATCCCTTTCCCAGGATTCTTTCCAAGTCAGTTACAGGTGGTTTTAACAGAAAGGATCAGCTCTGCTTCATGACAGTCTCTGGAGAAATCCCTTAGGAAGGCTATGAGAGTAGGCCACAAGGACATGGGCCCACACATCTGCTTTGGCTTTGCCGGCAATTCAGGGCTTAGGGTATTCCATGTGACTTGTATAGGTATATTTGAGGACAGCATCTTGCTAGAGAAAAGGTGAGGGTTGTTTTTCTTTCTCTGAAACCTACAGTAAATGGGTATGATTGTAGCTTCCTCAGAAATCCCTTGACTTCCAGAGATTAAACATGGTGCAATGGCACCTCTGTCCAACCTCCTTTCTGGTAGGTTCCTTTCTCCTGCTTCATATAGGCCAAACCTCAGGGCAAGGGAACATGGGGGTAGAGTGGTGCTGGCCAGAATCATCTGCTTGAGCCACTTGGTTGATTCATATCCTCTTTCCTTTATGGAGACCCATTTCCTGTTCTCTGAGACTGTTTCTGAACTGGCAACTTACTTGGGCCTGAAACTGGAGAAGGGGTGACATTTTTTTAATTGCAGAGATGCTCTCTGATTTTCCTCTCCCAGGTCACTGTGTCACGTGCACTTCCCAAACTCAGGTTCCGGGAAGCTTGTGTGTCTAGATACTGAATTGAGATTCTGTTCAGCACCTTTAGCTCTATACTCTCTGGCTCCCCTCATCCTCATGGTCACTGAATTAAATGCTTATTGTATTGAGAACCAAGCTGGGACCTGAGGACACAAAGATGAGCTCAACAGTCTCAGCCCTAGAGGAACAGACTCAGGGATTTCACCAGGTTGGTGCAATATTTGATTTCTGGTGAGGTGACCACAGCTGCAGTTAGGGAAGGGAGCCACTGAGCACAGACTTTGGAAGGAACCTTTTTTTGTTGTTTGTTTGTTTGTTTGTTTGTTTGTTTGTTTGTTTGTTTGTTTGAGACAGGGTCTTGCTCTGTCACCCAGGCTGGGGTGCAGTGGCGCGATCTTGGCTCACTGCAACCTCCGCCTCCTGCGTTCAAGCGATTCTCCTGCCACAGCCTCCCGAGTAGCTGGGACTACAGGTGTGTGCCACCACCCCCAGCTACTTTCTGTATTTTTAGTAGAGATGGGGTTTCACTGTGTTGGCCAGGCTGGTCTCGAACTCCTGACCTCGTGATCTGCCCACCTCAGCCTCCCAAAGTGCTGGGATTACAGGCATGAGCCACCACACCCAGCCTGGAAGGAACCTCTTAAAATCAGTTTACATCTTGTATTTTATTCTGTGATGGAGGACACTGGAGAGAGTTGCTATTCCAGTCAATCATGTCGAGTCACTGGACTCTGAAAATCCTATTGGTTCCTTTATTTTATTTGAGTTTAGAGTTCCCTTCTGGGTTTGTATTATGTCTGGCAAATGACCTGGGTTATCACTTTTCCTTCAGGGTTAGGTCATAGATCTTGGAAACTCCTTAGACAGCATTTTGCTCCTACCAAGGATCAGATACTAGAGCCCTACATAATAGATTTCCTTTCACTCTAGCCTACATAGAGCTTTCTGTTACTGTCTCTTGCCATGCACTTGTGCAGTGATTACACACTTGACAGTACCAGGAGACAAATGACTTACAGATCCCCCAACATGCCTCTTCCCCTTGGCAAGCTCAGTTGCCCTGATAGTAGCATGTTTCTGTTTCTGATGTATCTTTTTTCTTTTCTTCGTTGCATCAGCCAATTCCCAGAATTTCCCCAGGCAATTTGTAGAGGACCTTTTTGGGGTCCTATATGAGCCATGTCCTCAAAGCTTTTATACCTCCTTGCTCTCCTACAATATTCAGTACATGACCACTGTCATCCTAGAAGGCTTCTGAAAAGAGGGGCAAGAGCCACTCTGCCCCACAAAGGTTGGGTCCATCTTCTCTCCGAGGTCGTGAAAGTTTTCAAATTGTACTAATAGGCTGGGGCTCTGACTTGGCTGTGGGCTTTGGGAGGGGTAAGCTGCTTTCTGGATCTCTCCCAGTGACACATGGAGGTGTTTCTGAATTTTGTCTACCTCACAGGGACGTTGTGAGGCTTGAAAAGGTCAAAAAATGATGGCCCCTTGAGCTCTTTGTAAGAAAGGTGGATTAAATATTAGGTGTAATCTGAAAAAAGATAAAATGTGACTCCCCCTGCTCTGTGCAGCAGTCGGGCTGGATGCTCTGTGGCCCTTCTTGGGTCCTCATGCCACCCCACAGCTCCAGGAACCTTGAAGCCAATCTGGGGGACTTTCAGATGTTTGACAAAGAGGTACCAGGCAAACTTCCTGCTATACATGCCCTGAATGAATTGCTAAATTTCAAAGGAAATGGACCCTGCTTTTAAGGATGTACAAAAGTATGTCTGCATCGATGTCTGTACTGTAAATTTCTAATTTATCACTGTACAAAGAAAACCCCTTGCTATTTAATTTTTGTATTAAAGGAAAATAAAGTTTTGTTTGTTAGCTTGTGTGTGACTTGGCATATTTCTGAAAGTATATGACAGCCACTAGGAAGCATATACACCCAGCAGTGAGAAATAGAGGATTCAGTTTGCAGGGCAGATTGGGAACTGCTTTCTGAGGGCCTCTTTCTTTTTTGATGGGGCTCTTTTTCCCCTGCGGGATTTCTCCTGGGTCAGTAAACCCCCACAGTCTAAGGTCAACAGAATTGATTACTAATATGGTCATCAGTAACACTCAAGTAGGTCACATGATGCTTTGGATATAACTGTAGTTCTCAAGTTGTTATCCCAATGACGCCTCTTTTTTTTTTTTTTTGCATTTTCAATGCATGTGGCTATCTTTGCCTTCCAAGACCCCCTGACTGAATCTGATGGCCTAAAAAAGAGTTTTCCCATCATTACTAGAACTTTTGACCTCTTAAAAAAGGGAAAGGAAAGGGGGCTTTTTTTCTTCAGATTTTTTTTTTTTTCTGGCTACACAGTGGTTCTGTTTGTGTAACAGACATGGGCGTATGTCACATTTGTCAATCAGGAAAGTGGCTTCTTTAGCTAATTTTATAAATTGGATGGTCTGTGTCCCCATATCCAGAAAAGTCATCAGACAAAGCAAATTCAAAGCTACTATCAGGATATTGTTATGGGAGTCAGTAATATTATAGACCTCACATACAGAGGGAAGGAGAGCCATCACCGTCTGCTGATGTCCTAGATGTGAACATCAGGCCTCTTGGTTTGCTTTTAAATTGCTTGCCACCCTTTAGCTTCACTTGAATACCACCCTGTTTTGGCACGAGTAAAAAACCCAATCATTGAACAAGGATCTGCAATACTACTCTCCTTATCTGCAGATTGCTACTGGACATTTATCTCAAACCCTAAATGAAGGCAGGTATGTAATTTAAATTGTTTTCCCAGTTGGGCTGTGTTTCTCTTTCCATTACCTATTCATTAAGTAATTACGAAGTTAAGGAAAGTCAACACAATCTGGAATGAATTCTTAATTCCTTGCACTTAAAGAAACATTTTCTGAATAGAAAATACTTTATTTACATGATTTCATTTTATTCTCCTGGCATTTCTGAAGTCAGTAGGGCAGGTCTGACAACCTTCCTTTAGAGTGGAGAAACCAAGACGTAGAGAGGGCGAGGGCAACCCAAAGGGGTTGGAGAAGGTTGGTCAGCAGGTCTTCCCATGCCCAACTCAGGGTTTTGGTTGTATTTTTGTTTTACACAGGTTTTTCTTTTGTTTTTGTTTTATACTCCTGTGGGTTGCATGGTGTCCCTCTAATCTTAACCCCAGATACCTGTGAATGCGACCTTATTAGGAAATAGGGTCTTTGCAGATTAAATTAAGTTAAAAATGAGTTCATACTTACTAGATTAGGGTGGGTTCTAATCTAATATCTAGTATCCTTATAAAAACTGGGAAATTTGGACACACACACACGAGAGGAGAATGCCATGGGAAGGCCGACACAGAGATTGGAGTTATGCAGCTACAGGCCAAGCAAGAAACGCCAAGGATTGCTGGCAACCACCAGCCAGGAGAGAGGCAGGGAAGATTCTTCCTTGGATCCTCCAGAAGAACACAACCTTGATCTTTGCTTTCTAACCTCCAGAACTGTGTAAGTATAAATTCCTATGGGCGAGGCGCAGTGGCTCACACCTGTAATCCCAGCACTTTGGGAGGTCAAGGCAGGCAGATCACATGACGTCAGGAGTTCGAGACCAGCCTGGCCAATAAGGTAAAACCCCATCTCTACTAAAAATACAAAAACTAGTCAGGTGTGACGTGTGCCTGTAGTCCCAGCTACTTGGGAGGCTGAGACGGGAGAATCGCTTGAACCTGGGAGGCAGAGGTTGCAATGAGCCGAGATCATGCCATTGCATTTCAGCCTGGGCATCGCAGCAAGACTCTGTCCCAAATAAATAATAAATTCCTGTTGCCTTTGGCCACCCAGTTTGTGATAATTTGTTACAGCAGCCCAAGGAAACTAATACAGACTCTATCCCTCTGATTTCTATTTTTTCTATTTTATGGTATGGTATGGTATGGTATGGTATGGTATGGTATGGTATGGTATGGTATGGTATGGTATGGTGTATGGTATGGTATGGTGTATGGTATGGTATGGTATTGAGATGGAGTCTTGCTCTGTCACCCAGGCTGGAGTGCAATGACTTGATCTCGGCTCACTGCAACCTCCGCCTCCCTGGTTCAAGTGATTCTCCTTCCTCAGCCTCCTGAGTAGCTGGGATTACAGGCACCTGCCATCATGCCTGACTAATTTTCGTATTTTTGTGGAGACGGGGTTTCACCATGTTGGCCAGGCTGGTCTTGAACTCCCGACCTCAGGTGATCCTCCCGCCTCAACCTCCCAAAGTGCTGGGATTACAGGCATAAGCCACCGCACCCAGCCTCCTCTGATTACTGCAAATAGTTCACTTGGAGTGGGTAGATTCTTTGGCACCTTTCTCAATAATGAGATCTGACCATGAGCTTCTATTTTTTAAAAGATAATATAGCATAATCACTATAGTACATTTCTTTATCTGTAAACTGGACACCTCTAGAATAAATGCCATGATCCCCAACACCCTATAGTTTGAATTGGTCTTGGCTGGTCTCTTGCCCACCTTCCCCCAATGGGAGCTCTGTGTGCACAGCCAGGACCCTAACTGGAATGTGACCCAAGGGTTTTTAGCATTTCGGTCCTGAGAACTGATTTTTTCTCTTTCCCATTTTAGCTTTCACATGCAATTATAATTTTAAAGTTGAGCTGACTCTTGACTAAAGAGGTCAGCCTTGGCCTCCTGTTTTCAGAGGTTCTGTGTACAGAAATAAACCAGACTGGGAGAAGGGCTTTATTCTGTCCTTCATTTTCCTTCACAATGTAAGCTGGTACTGTAGGACTGGGAGGATCCCACTAAATATCTTGAAGATGTGTTGGACCTGCAAAAGTTTAGTCCAAAAGGGTTTCAAAATGGACCTTGGCCTCACATGAAATTCTTAGTATTACCCTGTTTTTTTTCTTCAGTCTATTTCATCTTTACACTAAGAGGGCCCATAGATTTATTTACCCTCATGGCAAAGGATTCCAACTTCTCAAATTCCCAGGGAAAGAGAATAGAAAATCAAATGTATTACATTTTCCATCCACTGCCTGATTTTCATCAGCTTTCCACCTGGTTTCCTATAAGCACCCAATTCTGTTTTCACTCAAGAACGTGCTTAATCTCATGGAAAGCCTGCATTATCGATGCCTTTCTCTTTAAGAGATTAAATGATTGGTTATGTAAATTTCCTGAAATGCCTGGGGTTGCATCATTCCACTTGATATGAGGTAAATGGGTAAAATATAAAGCAATGAGATGGAATAGATAAGTCACAGAAAATCCTGTCCTGGTTTCATCATTTTCTTCTCACCCCTTTCCCTTTGCATATGCGTTGTTTCCTTTTGCCTAGAATATCCTTTCCATCTTTCCTCAACTAGGTTATGTCTGTCCTTTTTAAAGCCTTGGGTCATCTTTCCTGGGAAGACATCCCCGATCCTCCTGCTTGCCACTTTCTGCTTCCCTTTCCTTTTATTGATAGGTAGGTTTAAGCCTCTGTGCATTCAACTCTGGGAGCCTTCCTTGCACTGATTGCAATGATCTGTGCATGCATCCATCTCTTACTAAACTGAGCTCCCTGAGCGTGACTTTGAGCACCTACAGTTGTCTATTTATGTACCGTCAGAGCTTGGCACACTGCCTGGCACAGGGCACAAGTTTCAAAATATATGTATAAGGAAGGGAGGGAGGAAAGAAGAAATGGAGTAAGGAAGGAGGGGAGGAAGGGAGGGTTTTAACCTTGTTAGGTGGAGAAACTGAAGGGCTTTGGTGACAGATGTGGCCACCATAGGAAGGAAACCAAAGGTGACAACAAGAGCCATCAGGTTGGCAGGACTTTCTGGGAAGATGCTAGGGCACTAGCCCCCGAGAAAATTCTCCAGCCTCAAAGATAGGTTAGGGAATGATCGACTACCCCACCGTGTTGCCTATTGTAAGTTGTCTCTTTTAAATATTTGCTGAAAGTCTACTGTATATAGAACACTGGAATGGGCTAGGGAAAGGAAAGGGAGTGATTTTTAAAAACTATGAAATACGAAGTCCAACTTGGAGTCCAAAAATGCAGATGACAAAACAGAGAAAGAATTCAGCTGCTGTTAACAAGCTTAAAACTCTAAACCTGGAAAAACAAATCCTCTACTGCTTAGTAAATATTTGTTGAATAGCTGAATGAGGGTCCATCGTGTGCCAGCCACTGTCCTGAGAAGGCCCCGTAGGGGACACAGATAAATAAGACACAACCTTTCCCTCTAGAAGTTCGCTGCAGCACACTACGTGCCTCCCTCTACCCTCCTTCCCACAAAAGATCAATGCTACTAGTCCTATCACACTTACTATGTGATTTCTTCCTAAGTCCCTAGGTCTTGTGGTTTAGCTTGAATAGAACAGTTTCTGAGTACCCAGTGTAATGGGCAAACAGTTCCTAAACTGCTGTCGTCTCACCATTTGACCCCTCAAAGGACACATCTGCTGATGTAAATATGTAGGGAAGGTGCAGGGAAGAAGAGAGAGAAGTGAGGATCCCAAAGACCATAACTCTTTTAAAACTTAGTCTGCTCATCAAAACCACCCCCGGAATTCAGAATGTAAAATATAAAAATTGAAACTTACTCATTATGTGCCATCGGAGGTATTTAGTCAAAATTCAGCACCTGACCACCTTTTCTAGGCCTATGTTGATTTACAATATTTGTACCCAGTAGGTCATTTATGTAGGTGTGTTACCTTGTGTCTTCTGAACCTTCTTCTCTTACTACCGTTATGTCATAATTGTATAAATACAAAGAGATTGCTCTATATAAGTAAGTTAAAAGAAGTACAGTACATGGCTAGTCCTCATGTATCCAGAGTGAAAAGGATAAATGTGTGAATAAACTTGGCAGAGAGTTGCCTGGCGGGAGGTGCAGGGCGGTGAGTGGCTCAGTGTAACTGGAGCTTGAGATTCTTGGAGTGGGAGGGAAGGTGGGCTGAGGCCAAGTTATGAAAGGCCTTGGAGGCCGTATTCTCTCCTGTGCTCAGCACAGGGGAGTCGGCAAAAGTTTGAAAGCAAGGAAGGCTCATGTCCCTGTTGGTGTTTTTACATAGCTTGCTGTGTCTGCCGTGTGGGGCTGGGAAGAAGGCAAGCAGGAGACAGGAAGACCAGTTTTGGATGAGAAACCATGAAGGCCTGAAAGAAGGTGGTAGCAGAGAGATGGAAAGGAGGGGGTGATTTTCAGAGAAGCCACAACAAATTGTGTCCTCTGTAGCTCTGGTCAATGAGCCGAATCTTTGCTTTCTAAAATGCCAGTGTTTCAGAGGCAAGGAGTTTCTGTTTGCTCTGCACACCTGATACAGCACACCCCTAAGTTGCAAACTAAAGATGTATAACACCAAAGGCCACAGCAGCTTGCAACACTGACCAAGTACCCCTGGAGATCTTGAGTTTCACTGCATTCAGACTCCCCCTTGCAGTCTGAGGGTCAGCATGACACTGTTAGTGGAGGGGACAGGGTCCTTGGGAGGAGAGGGTAGCATTTAGTTGTTTATGTAGTGCTAAGGGGCCCCACCAGCTCTTCAGGACTGAGAGTTTTCTAACACGACTTATTTCTTAGAGTAGCCGATTCAAATTTCATAGTAAAGGTTTAATTTAGGACAAACTGAATCCAAGTCATGTCTCCCATGTAGATTTTGTTTCTTGACACAGTTTTCTTTGCTAACTACTGTGGATTGCCTAACCAGATCTACAGAAAACCACATCATGGGCCCACACATTTTTTCTAATCCTCTTCCTTTTAAATCAGAAATTCAGTATAACATTTTTCCATAAGTGAATGAGAGAACCACTTCCTAGCTTTTTTGTGTGTCCCCCCCCTCACCCCTTTAAAAAAAAAAAGACAGAAACAACAACAGACCTTCCTTTTGGATTTACATCAGCATTTAGCTAACTTCCTGAACATTTCACCCATTTCCTGAACTTATTCTCAGGAAGGAAAAACATCCTCCTTCAGAAATAAATGCAAATAATCTCAGAGATTATTTCTATTAAATAAATAGTGTAAACGCAATGGAATTTCCTGTAAGATGTATATTTACCATGGATATTTCAATAAAAATGTGTTTGTTGTGATTCTGCAAGACTCATGATATTTGCAGGCGGTCTGAGGAATTATAATCTTTAGTAGCCACTCAAGAGCTAAGTCCTGAACATTTGCAATTTTTACTCATGTTAAAAATATATAATTATATATATTTTTTTTACTGAGAAATAGGAACACTTTGGAAAAATTATTCTCCTGAGGTCAGTTTTTTGAAGCTTTGTTTCTTTTAAAAGAGGGCTCTAATGACACCTAGTGGTGAATACAAGCAGGACAGCTTTAGGACAGACTCAATGCAGTGTCCCTGTAATTAGGATTTTTTGTTTATGCGTTTGCTTGGGAGAAAACACACTCTTTACAAGCACTTCTTAAGTACCCTTAATGCCCAGGAATCCTGAGAAGTAGCGACATGGAAACGTTTCCCTTACGTGTTTCTGGCGATGTTCTCTTCTCTTGATTGATGATTCCTCAGAGCCTGCCCACCTCCTAGGGCTAAACTGGCTCAATTTTAGGAATGGATGAAAAATGTGAAGCTCTGCAGAGGAAAAACATCAGTACATCAAGTGAGAAATTTCTCTATATTTTTGAGAAGGCCTTCTCCCATTTGGCTACCTTTTAATGGAGAAGCGTGGTCCTTTTCTGGTGTATATGTCTTACTGACTTTTTAAAGGTGTACTCCAGGCTGACTGCCTGTCATTTCTGCTTTACAGGGGCCTTCTTAGGTTCTCTAGTGTTTGGCAGTGGCTGATTTTTAAAGAGAGAGGTGATAGGGATCTCAGAGAGGCTGCCCTCACTCCAGCCCCACCCCACCCCTACCCCCAGCCCCTCGGAAGGCCATTCAGGACAGATGACTATCTGGCCTCCTTGCACCACCCCTAGGAAGGAGCTCCTTAATCCATCACGTCAGCTGATATTCTTCTTTATGTCCAAACCCCTCAGAGTGCTATCCAAGACCCTCAGGTCTGGCTCTTCCCCTCTCTTCCAGCCACATCATTCCTCTTCCTCAGACACACCCTATGCTCTAGCCAATCCCAGCCACTTCCAGCTCCTCCTGTCCTCAGGCTGTTTCAGTGTTCTCTGCTCCTGCGTGCTGGACTCCTCAGCCAGGAGGCTGTTTCCCTCCGTGGCCCTTCTGCTCATTCTTCAAGTCCCTGCATAAGTGTTTCCTCTTCTTCTTCAAGTCCCTGGATATGCGTTTCCTCTTCTGGGAGCCTCACATGACTCAATCAAGCAGAGCCTGTAGCACCTTCCTTTAGGGCACCTCTGAACCTAGTTCAAACATCTGTAATTGCATGTGTTGTATTACATTATATTGTTCTTGTTTGTTTCTCCTCTAGATGTGTTTGAGCTTCTCAAGGACAGGAGCTGTTCTTGCGCCCAACACCCTGGCTGGTTCAGGTGCTCCACAAATGTTCACTGACATCCTGGCAGCAGCCATTTGTGGCACTGGATTGTTGCATTTGGCTGCAGTGTTTTGACAGGAGCAAATTAGGAGTGGGGCAACTAGTTCAAGGTAGTGTTGACAATGAGAGGACTAGCTCTTTGAAAATGTGCAGAACCATTTATTATCCAAAATGACCTCAGCTTTCACACCACTAGGAATAAGGTGCTTTCACAAAAATAATCTCTAAGTTTGTGTTTAGTTCTAACACTGGAAGATTCTGTTAACAGAAAGGGGTCCAGATCCAGACCTCAAAAGAGGGTTACTGGATCTCGCGCAAGAAAGAATTAAAGGCGAGTCCATAAAGTGAAAGCAAGTTTATTAAGAAAGTAAAGGAATAAAAGAATGGCTATTCCACTGACAGAAGGCTTCTGGTTGCCTATTTTTATGGTTATTTCTTGATTATATGCTAAACAAAGGGTGGATTATTCATGCCTCCCCTTTTAGACCATATAGGGTAACTTCCTGACATTGCCATGGCATTTGTAAACTGTCATGGTGCTGGTGGGAGTGTAGCAGTGAGGACAACCAGAGGTCACTCTCATGGCCATCTTGGTTTTGGTGGGTTTCAGCTGGCTTCTTTACTGCAACCTATTTTATCAGCAAGGTCTTGATGACCTGTATCTTGGCTGACCTCCTATCTCATCCTGTGACTTAGAATGTCTAACCGTCTGGGAATGCAGCCCAGTAGGTCTCAGCCTTATTTTACCCAGCCCCTACTCAAGATGGAGTTGCTCTGGTTCAGACGCCTCTGACAATTCTATAATTAGGAGAGCCATGCTTTAAAATATGGTTTTAAAAAATCTAGGGCTATGGCAGAGAGTCTACAATTGAATGCAAGAATATTTTACATACGCCTGTCTTTTTTCTGGGGAGATGGTTCATACTTTTCAAAGAAGGGGTCTGTGATCTCAAAAGATTAAATACCACTGATTAAGAATCGTTGACCAAAATGACAATCTTTACTCAGCCTCTGCTGGGTCAGTAGGAGCTAACATCTTAATAGGAGTTAGTGCCTCAGTAGAGAGGTTCATAATCCAGCAGCTGCAAAGCTCTTGTTGCTTTTTTTCCTACTGTCCTCTATTAGGGCACACGTACTGGTCCCAGTTTGCAATTTAAAAAGATGCTTGCATCCTAAGAGTCTTTTGGACATGTTCCATTTATGCAGCATTAATGTTCTAAATGTAAGAGTAAGGGTGTGAGGGTATGACCAGAACTCTTTTTTTTTTTTTTCTTTACTCTGTCACCCAGGCTGGAGTGTAGTGGCATGATCATGGCTTACTGTGGCCTCAACCTCCCAGGCTCAAGTGATCCTCCCAGCTCAGCCTCCTACTATAGGCACATACCACCATGCCTGGCTAATTTTTTGTATTTTTTGTAGAGACAGGGGTCTCTGTTTCCCAGGCTGGTCTCAAACTCTTGGGCTCAAGCCATCCTCCTGCCTCAGCCTCCCAAAATACTGGGATTACAGGCATGAACCATCACACGGAGCAAAACTCTTTCAGCAAGATTATGTACCTTTCCCCACATTAGAAAAAGTAATTGGCTGGCCGGGTGGCAGTGGTTCATGCCCGTAATCCCAGCACTTTGGGAGGCCGAGGTGGTCGGATCACCTGAGGTCAGGAGTTCGAGACCGGCCTGACCAACATGGAGAAACCTTGTCTCTACTAAAAATACAAAATTAGCCAGGTGTGGTGGCACATGCCTGTAATCCCAGCTACTCAGGAGGCTGAGGCAGGAGAATCACTTGAACCTGGGAAGCAGAGGTTGTGGTGAGCTGAGATTGTGCCATTGCACTCCAGCCTGGCAACGAGCAAAACTCCATCTCAAAAAAAAAAAAGTAATTGGCATTACCAGAAATGATATTAATATTCTTTAGGTTAGGTGTCAGGGCTACTCTGAAAAAGCTACCACACTGAGCCCCCAAGTCCTGCCAGGTGGTTCACAATGAACCCTCTAGGTAATGCCAGAAATCCTACATGTGAAGCATGATCACTGAAACATTCAGCGACTGTGATCTGGGCCTGCAAATCGCTGTGAAGCTTTTCTGCTTCAGTGGGAGATGCCATTGCAAACTGAATTGTGGCTGGCAGGGCTGGATTCCTGGGTGTGCAACATGGGCAGTCATTCAGAGCCCTGTGCTTAGACAGGCCTTGTGCTTTGTTTAATGCTTTGCTCTTGCTATCTTGAAATTTTCAATAATATTTGGACAAAGGGCCTCATATTTTTATTTCACACCTGCTCCTGCAAATGATGTTTGTCCTAAGTGGCTACCTATACCTGAGGCAACACCAAGTAGTAGAAAGAGCACGTACTTTGGAGTTGACAGGGGTCAACTCCAATCCCAGTTCCGTAACTTTCTGGCGATGTGAGCTTGGGTAAGTTACTTAACCTCTCTGGGCTTCAGTGTTATTATATAAAAAATGGTGATTATAATGTCTAACTTTTAGAGTCATTGGGGTAATTACCAACAGTTGGGGTAATTACAACATTTGGGGTAACAGTATGTGTTTAGTAATTGGTAATGGTTGATAACGACAACAATGATTTGAAAACAACTAGTCAAGAAAGAATGAAATAACATTCATGTGAAAAGACAACCAAAACAAAATGAACAGACAAAAAAATGCCATACGTGTAGACTTTTGGGGTTGGGAAGAATCCTAAAGATAAGCTCCTGGGCTGAGTTGTTTTTACCTTTGCCCATCCACAGCACTTTTCTCTTATGATGCATCTTTTCCCCCATTAAACATTGAGACCCTCTGAGAACAGATACTGTGTCTATACTTTAAAAATATTTCCAGCTTTTTGCACAAAGCCTGACACAAAGTGGATGTTTAATAAGCATTGGTTGAAATAATAAACTAGCTCATTATTTTATAGTTGAGGAATCTGAGGCCTAGAGAAGTTAGGTGACTTAAATAAGCTTACAAAACTTGTCCTTGGCAAAGCCAGGTCTGGAGTCCTCTCTGTTTGTTTCAGAGGGATTAGTTATTGCCTGGGGGCCTTGTGTGGACCCAGCCCTTGGAGCTGTTAAACACAATCACAAAATCTTTATTGCTTGCTGAATTGCAATTATCAGATTATATAGGAAATGTTTAAGGATTTTATGTATGTGTATTTTTGTTTTGAGTCAAAAATCAAAAGGGAAGAATGGTCATTGGAGCTAGAATATACTTGTGGCTGTCCCAGTGAACTCCTGGAAAAAGTAATCCCTCCACTTGCCTTTGCTGGAGCACATGGTTCAGGGATAGTTTAGGCTCCCCTTTCTCCTTTCCCAAATCCTCCCATGCATGAGCTTATCTGCTGTGATGCTAATGTCCTGGATGTGATTGATTACCCACCACTATCTTGGGGACCTGGGAATGACCTTCTGGATGCATTTGTAAGGAACCAGCTTGGGAAGAAAAACAAAAACTTGAAGGCATCCTCTAGTTGGCCTGAGATAAGGGGACCTCAGAGTCTTCTTTCATTAGCCTGGCAAAACAATCCAAACAATAAAAAATCCATAAGAAAATATTCTGCTTCCAGGAGCTTAAAAGATACTTCTCATTTCAGCCACCCAGTCACATGACACTATCCCTATGTAAGACAAACAAATGTTTTTGTGGGTGAGAGGATGAGAGGAAGGGCGGAAAGAAGAGAAGGGGAGGAGTTTAACAGAGAAAGGGAGGGAGGTATGGTGAGGGAGGAGAGGTGAAAATGTAGAAAAAAGTTAAGAAAAAAAACGAAGAGAGGGAGAGATGGAATATGTTTGGAAAGAGATGTGGGCCTAATATTTACCCAGATGATCCCAGGAGCCAACTCAAATCATCAGAATGAATCGATCCAAGTCACCTTGTTAAACTTACTCGGCATAATAATAATTATTGTGTGCTGAAAGAAGCAGTGGTGTTCGGTGAGACAGTATGGGTTTGAGTTTTGGCTCTCATGATAATTTGCTGTACGAACATACATCTGTTATTTCAAGTCCCAGGCCTCAGTTTTCCCATCCAGAACTGGGGGAAATAAATGAAATGGGACATATGAAAGTAATTTGAAAAACAGAGTGTGACACAAGCAAACACAGTCTCGAATTTACACTCAAGCTGGATCTATTCCACTTAAATCAAAACAGGCTTTGACGTGCCTCCAGCTTTTCTTTTCATGGACTCAGTAAAGTTTTCTACCTTGTGTTTTTAAAGGAAATACATATATAATCCAATGATCTCGTCACATCATTAGGCTCAGGTGGGTTCGTTCCAAATCATGGATACAACACTGAAATCAAAATACGAAAAGAAAAAAAGGTGCGTGGTTTACCCACCATTGTCTAACAAACTTATATACTGGAAAGAGCAGATGTGGTAGGAATGAGATCTGGTTCAGATTCCAGCTCCAATAGTCATCTGCTGTGTGACCCAGGGCAAGTTTCTCAGCCTCACTGAGCCGCACTCTTCCCACTTGGGATATGGGAGCACCTCCCTCCCTGTGATGTTATCATAAGGTAGCCGGACAAATGCCTAGCTGGCTCCTGGCATCTGTTAGAGCCTCTGCCTATGTTGATCATTGCTGTATCCTCAGTCCTAGACTATAGTAGGTATGAAATATGCAGTACTTTCTCTTTTCCCTTCCTCTTTTCTACTCCTCTTACCCTATTCCCATGCCCACCCATTCAGGTGTCTTTCCATTGCCACCAAAGTAAAGCCTTGGATTTGGGTGTCTGAGATACTGCTTGAGAGCATTTTTTTCCGAAGGTTTCAGATAGGAAATGAAATCACACTGGCTTATGATTATGCACCATCTTAGGTGTCAGCAATGAAAACAGACTCTAGAGAACATAAATGGAAGGAAATGTATCGAAGTGGTTGGAGAGTAAAGAGAATTAACCTTAGAAATGAGTAGAAATTAGGGGAGAGTCAGATGGCCAGGCCAAAGGAACCACAGCAATGGCACCTTGGCAGGAGTGGTTTGGTCAGCATGCCCGCCAGCCTGCTTTTGAAAGGGCGACCTCCAGCTGTCTCCAGAGGTAGCCACCCACCCCCTTCCTGTTTTTGTATTGCTTCCCTGAGATTCACACTTCCGGGAAAGACCACTTGGTGGGCTGAGCCAAAGTCAGCTACTGATCCTCAGATTGTGCCAGGGTTGTGTGTTTATGTGTGAATGAGAGAGTGTGAGTGTGATTTTGTCCACTTTTGATATGGAAGGTGAGTCTGACCTCACATCAAGAGAAGCCACAGCAGTGACCAACCCTTACAGAGGGAGATTTGATGACAGACACCTATTAATAAAAATATGGCAAATGTCCACTGCAGCTCAGAAGAGGGTCTTCAAGGAGGTCAGAGAATCTACAGCTCTGCTTTGTGCAGGGATGTCTCCTCTTCACCAAATTATTTAGCATCCACTGGGGTAAACAGGGAGGATCCAGCTGTGTCTGCTCATTCCAAGTCGTTTTGAGAAAACAAAATCAACATTAAATTAAAGCAAATAATCAGAGATTTATTAACACTAAAAAAAAAAAAGTCACGGAAACAAAGTTGAATTCAGTTAAATGGTGAGTGAACAGTTCTTCGGATAGCTTTTGCCTGATTTCCACACAGCTGTTTCTCCAAACCTGTCTGCAGTCAGAGGCAGATGCTTGCAAGCAGCCCCCTTGTATTTCCCACACACTCTCAGCCCCCAGCAAACTCTTCTGGAGGCTGGGTGGCCGTGTCACTGATGGTGATGGCCCCTGCTTCAGGAACTGACAGTCTGCTTCCTTTTTTGCTGTATCCTTCAAACCCTAATTATACAAAAAAATAAATTCAAGACCCCATTCCAGCAGCTGAATACACTTCTTGTTTGGGAAAGCCCAATTTTCAGTAGAAAACGACTTCTGGCCAAAGCAGCTCCTGCCCCTCCCCTGCTTTTTGCCCCACGGTCAAGTATTCTGATGACTCTCAGCAGTCATTGGTCCCACTTCCTGCCAAACTGTGACAAACCAACCAGATGATCATGATTAATCACCCCCCAGCCCTTCATTGCAAACAATGGGACTGCCTTGGGGGCAATTTTGGAAGTCTCCATCACCTCCGAATTTTGATAGGGGTTAAGTTTGACCCGGTCCTCACTTTCGCACAAAGGTTCACAGTTTGCCTAGAGCTTCATGGTTTGCATGAAGGTTTATTGTTTGCCCTCTTATACATGTTATTTTATTTGGTCCCCAATAATAGGGCACCAGGCTGCCATCACCCTTCTCCTGGATTATTACAGTTGCCTCCTATCTTCCTCAATGTCCACTCTTTTTTTAAAAAAAATTGAAGTACAGTTAGTAAAAAGCACGCTGAGAATGATGGCTCATGCCTGTAATCCCAGCACTTTAGGAGGCCAAGGTGAGTGGGTCGCTTGAGCTCCGGAGTTCGAGATAATAAAAAGCACAAGTCCAGCTGTTTCGCTTTGATAAGTTTTGACATTTGTGTACACTGGGTAACTGCCATGTACAAAAAGAGATACAATATTTCCATTGCCCCAGAATAATCCTTCATTTTTTTCTTCCCAGACAATGTCTCCTTCCCCTAGGCAACTACTTTCTGATTTCTATTACTAGGGACTATTTTTTCTGTACATTGATTTCATTTCATATCATTGGAATCATACAGTATGTACATATCTGTACTTTTTTTCATGGATTTAAGACTCATTCGTGTTGTGTGTATGAGGAATTCCTTCCATTGTATTGCTGAGTGGTATGCCATTGTAGAAATACACCGCAATTTGCTTATTAATTCATTTTTTGATAGAAATTTAGTGGCTTTTTTCTTCATCATTTTTGTTGCTATGAATACAACTGCTATAACAAATTTTGTACAAATATTTTGTGAACATATGTTTTCATTTAACTTGGATAAATACCCAAGAATGAAATTGCTAGGTCATAGGGTAGATGTATGTTTAACTTTGTAAGAAACTGCCAGACAGTTTTCCAAAGTAGTTTGTCAGATATATGAGTTGTCAACATCCAGTCTTGCTTCCTCCAGTCATTTCTCCTCATAGGCTCCAGAGCAATCCATTTAAAACATAACCTTGATCCCATCACTTTCCTGCTTAAACTCCTTCAATGGCTTCCCATTGCCCTTAGGAGCAAGTCCCGACATTATTCACGTAGCCTGCACAATTTGGCCCTCACTTTCCTTTCAGCTTTGGCTACTCCTTCCTGCATCTCCCTGCCCGCTGGTTTTCTGTGTTCTGGCCATACTGCGTATGTTTCTACTCCTTGACTGTGAAGCTCTTTACCTGCTCAGGGCTTTTGGTCCCTTTTTCTGGTCAGCCATTCTTTTTTTTTTTTTTTTTGAGACGGAGTCTTGCTCTGTCGCCCAGGCTGGAGTGCAGTGGCGCGATCTCGGCTCACTGCAAGCTCCGCCTCCCGGGTTCACGCCATTCTCCCGCCTCAGCCTCCCCAGCAGCTAGGACTACAGGCACCCGGCACCACGCCCGGCTAATTTTTGTATTTTTAGTAGAGACGGGGTTTCACTGTGTTAGCTAGGATGGTCTGGATCTCCTGACCTTGTGATCCGCCCGCCTCGGCCTCCCAAAGTTCTGGGATTACAGACGTGAGCCACCACACCTGGCCCTGGTCAGCCATTCTTCATCCACTTTCCTCTTGGCCTATTTATTCTTCCAGTCTCAGTTTAAAAGCGACTTCATCAGGGAGTTTCCCTAGGCCCTGTAGACTAAGTTAGATCCCCTGTTACATGTTCCTGTGGGGCCCTGGCTTCCCCTTCCTAACATTCACTACACTGTTGTCATTTTACAGACTGCATATATTTATTTCAATTTTTGAATAGCTTATACATTCATGTTGGTTCAAAAATTCTCAAAAGATATTTTGTCAAAAGTTTTATTCTCATCCCTGTCCCTATTTGCCTGGCTTCCCACCCCACATTTTTTTTTTTAAAGGAACTTCTTGATATCAGTTTTTTCCCCAGATATTTTTTAATGCCTATACAAGATTTTATATACATACACATATACACAAACATATATACACATACTATACCATTATAACTAATTCTATTATAGTATAGTATAATACTATATTTGCATATATTAGCAAATAATGAATTACGAATACTATTAGTGTTATACTATTAGTATTGCTAATACTAATGTATATAATTTTTACACATATGCACACTCTACACACTGTTCTGCACCTTGTTTTTTCCACTCACTTTTATGTTTTGGCAGTTTTCCGTTTCAGAACTTAGAGAGCTTCCTCATTTTCTGTCATTGATGCCCAGAGTTCCACTCTATAGATGATCTAGGCCTGTGCTGATGGCCATTTAAATTGTTTTTAATCTTTTGTGATCATAAACAATGCCACAATGATAACAATCACATACAGATGTTATTTCTGATGAGTGTGAGAACACTTGAAGCATAATTTCCTGGAAACCAAATTGCTGGTACACATTGTATATGAGTTTGTATTTTAAATTATTATTATTTTTGAAACAGAGTCTCGCTTTGTCATCCAGGCACAATCTTGGCTCACTGAAACCTCCACCTCCCAGGTTCAAGCGATTCTCCTGCCTCAGCCTCCCAAGTATCTGGGATTAAAGGCACACGCCACCATGCATAGTTAATTTTTGCATTTTTAGTAGAGATGAGGTTTCGCCATGTTGGCCAGGCTGGTCTTGAACTCCTGGCCTCAGGTGATCTGCCTGCCTCGGCTTCCCAAAGTACTAGGATTATAGGCGTGAGCCACTACACCGGGCCTTGAGTTTGTGTGTGTTTTTTTTTTTTTTTTGAGACGGAGTTTCGCTGTTGTTGCCCAGGCTGGAGTACAATGGCGCGATCTTGGCTCACCGCAACCTCCGCTTCCCGGGTTCAAGTGATTTGCCTGCCTCAGCCTTCCCCAATAGCTGGGATTACAGACATGCGCCACCATGCCTGGCTAATTTTGTGTTTTTAGTAGAGACGGGGTTTCTCCATGTTGGTCAGGCTGGTCCCGAACTCCCGACCTCAGGTGATCCGCCCACCTCGGCCTCCCAAAGTGCTGGGATTACAGGCATGAGCCACCGCACCCGGCCGAGTTTGTGGTTTAATAATTTTTGACAAATTGCTTTCCATGGGATTGTACCACTTCATATTCCCATCCACAATGTTTAAGTGCCTGCGTTTCCCCTTGGCCTCACCCACATGTGTTGCAGTACATTTGGACATTTGGAGATCTGAGAGCAGAAAAACATTATTTCAGTGTAGTTACTTTTAATTTGCATTTCTCACATTAGAAGCTAAGCATCTGGTAGGATTTATTTTTAATTACTTAGTATGTTGTAGATATCCAATATATCCGTTGATATAATAAACATATGTATTATATATTAATATATAACATAATGTATTATGTGCTGTATATGTCTTAGGCATATATATACACACACACGCACACACATATATATACATGTACATATATATATATATATATTTTTTTTTTTTTTTTGAGATGGAGTCTCGCTGTCGCCCAGGCTGAAGTGCAATGGCGCGATCTCGGCTCACTGCAAGCTCTGCCTCCTGGGTTCAAGCCATTCTCCTCCCTCAGCCTCCCGAGTAGCTGGAACTACAGGTGTCCGCCACCACGCCCGGCTAATTTTTTGTATTTTTAGTAGAGACGGGGTTTCACTGTGTTAGCCAGGTTGGTCTCAATCTCCTGACCTCGTGATCTGCCTGCCTCAGCCTCCCAAAGTGCTGGGATTACAGGCGTGAGCCACCACACCCAGCCTGGCATTAATATATATTAAGCATATGTATTATAGATTTATAAATATATTAATGTAATGCAATATTAAACATATGTATTATATACTTAAGTAAGTATATTTATGTTAATGTAATATGTATTAAACATATGTATAAGTATATAATAAATACATATACTTATATATAATACATATTATATAAGTATAAAATATTTGTAATACATATGCTTAATATATATTATATTAACATATACATATATTTCTGTATAATATGTATTATAAGTATATAATACATATGCTCAATATATATTACATTAACATATACATATATACATATACATATATACGTCTATATAGGCTAAATAAATGAAAAAATTGCATGATGATCAAAGAGCTTAATATCTGTGTGTTTTAAGGACATGGAGCTTGTAAGTGGAGACTTTCTGGGACCAAGTACAGTATACTTTTTTTTTTTTGAAACGGAGTTTCTCTCTTGTCACCCAGGCTGGAGTGCAGTGGTGCAATCTCAGTTCACTGCAACCTCCGCCTCCTGGGTTTAAGCCTCAGGCCCCCGAGTAGGTGGGACTACAGGTGCAGGCTGGTCTCAAACTCCTGACCTCAAGTGATCCTCCTGCCTCAGCCTGCCCTGGCTTACAGGCGTGAGCCACCGCGCCCGGCCTAGTATTCTTTTTATTAGTCTTTGCAGCTCATATTTCCAGGGTAGTTCAGAAGGAGAAAGGAAAAGAAGATGTCACTAAAAATGAGAAGGTAAAATCTTAGCTCTGCTTTCTTATCAGTATTACTGTTGGGCTAGTTTACACGATGCCAGGTATTCTATTCAATGCCAACTGGAGAATGCCAGCTCAGGGTCAGCTTCTGAGATCTTATAACTGTGTTAGGAACATAACCTTTAGAGTCAATCAGACCTCGGTATGAATTTTAGCTCTTATATTAGCTGTGAGACTGTCTTCTCCCTAAGATGCAATTTCTCCACTGGTGAAAAAGGAGATGACAAGGCCTGCCTATAATAGAAACCTTGAGGTATCTGCTTAGCCCTTGATTCGTTCCCTCCGACTACTCTCCTCCTCTCTGTACCACGTGACTCCAGGCCCCTGGCAAAGCTGATTGGACCATGGTGGACTGACTCAAGTTAGCTCAGTCAGAATCTAAAAAATCCTTAAGAATAGAATCCAGAGGTTCTGTTAATCCTTTTTTTTTTTTTTTAAACATAAATTAACCCATTTATTATAGGCCAGTGGTGTCTCAAAGAGTAGAGGAGCGTCTACTGGTCTTTCAACTCCTTCAGCCTTCTGATGGCAGACTTTACTGTGACAGTGGAAGTGGTATCATACGTCCAGGCACCGCCAGCCACTGTCTTCACGCAGGAACCACAGTGCCAGATCCCCACAGCTCGTCTCTTCATCTTGATTTTGCCACAGAAAGAGCAAGTGTACTTGGCGTGCTGGCTGATTTCAATTTTCTTCACCATTTTCTGGAGGGAGGCCCCATAGCGGGTCCCGTATTTACCGACGATCCCGACTTTCTTGGTACGTTTGGCCATGTCACCGCGACCTAGGTCTGAGCCCAGAGAGCCTGTTAATTCTTGATCTGGGAAGTGGGGGTGACACCATGACTGGGTAACCCTATCTGACATGTTGGAGTCTGAGGGGGCCCAATAAGTAACCTCCCCTTTCCTTGCCTCACTTCAAAACCAATTAAGGGATTCATGAGGTTATGGCAGAGGAGGAGTAACGCATGAGCTTTTTGCAGATAAACATAGTTTAGTGTGGCAATGCTGAACACATAATGAGACAGACTTTTCATAGACAACCCTGAATAGCCAGAGGCTGCCCCATGTAGATGGAGGGGAAAAATGCGAGGGGAAACAGTTGAACTATGAGTGCTTGGATCCTTGCCCAAATTCATGAACCAAAATCCAGGAGTGTAACCCTAATGGAGGTTTTTGTACTTGGAAACAAGAAGGTTCACCCCAACATAGAGATGCATAGAGAAGTAGGGTCAAAAGACAATACCCCCTGGAGAAGTAGGTCCAGTGAGTGTTCTGACTTCCCAGTTTCTGCTCCTTGTCTCTCTTATGAAGCTCAGCCACACTTCCCACCCTTGAGTTCTTCCAGATACACATTATTTATAATTATGGGTACCCCTTTATTTAAACTCTTTCAGGTGGGTCTTGCAACTGGTAACCAAAAATCTTTTATTAAGACTCTAAGTCACACTTTTTTTTAGGGTGAAGTTTATTTATTTTTTGTTATTTATTTTTTTTTTTGAGATTCAGTCTCGTTCTTGTCACCTAGTCTGGAGTGCAGTGGTGCGATCTTGGCTCACTGCAACCTCCACCTCCCTGGTTCAAGTGATTCTCCTGCCTCAGCCTCCCAAGTAGCTGGGACTACAGGTGCATGGCACCACGCCTGGCTAATTTTTGTATTTTTAGTAGAGACAGTGTTTCACCATATTGGTCAGGCTGGTCTCAAACTCCTGACCTCAGGTGATCCACCCACCTCGGCCTCCCAAAGTGCTGGGATTACAGATGTGAGCCACTGCATCCGGCCTTGGGTGAAGTTTAAATAAAGAAATGAATGTAGGGCACCTAGCCTCGTAGACTCAATATATATTTAGTTTTATTCTTTACTTTCTGATGGAAAAGGGGATGGAGCAAAGCTCTGAGGCTCAGTCACTCAACTCATTTTCAGTTTGAATATGACACAAAACCCCCAAATTTTGAAATTTCTACTTGAAGGTCAAACAGCCATTAAAAGTAGCACATTTGCTATGAAAACGTTACTGAAGACATGTCTATCACAGGCTGGAAAGACAGTGTTGGTTAGTAGCTGGAGTCAGATATACTCGGATAGTCATTCAGGTTTCAACTGCTACTAACTGGAAAGTCTTACAAAAGTCATCACCTCTGTGAGCCTAATTTTTTCAACCATAAAAGAAACAACTAATTTGTTTGGTTGTTACAAGCACAGAATATGCTCTTGGTACATAGAGAGTGCTCAGTAAATGACTGTTGTTATTATTGTAATATTCTGAATGCTTTCAAGAAGGGCCAGGAGGGCCTTCCTTTCTGTTATTGAGAGCTACATGCCTGATTATGTTTCCATTTTTGCCTTGATTGCCAGGGAGTTCACAATCAAATTTAAAACTTAATCATGGCAACCCTGCTACTATTAAGGTTGGCATATTTGTAAGTCCCTTTTCCTTGCTCTTGATTTTCTGCTTCTAAAGCTTGTCAGCCAATGAGAAGCAGCTTATCAACCAGACCAGACGAGGGCATGCATATAAATGTATACGAACACACACACACACACACACACACAAACAAACACACACACACACACACACACTCCAGTTAAACAGTTATTTTTCAATGCAGTTTTCACTTGGGTAATTCCCTGCCAAGAGAAAACATAAATCACTTTTCAGTCCAGCATCCAGGGGCTCTGCAAACCAGTCCAAGAGAAATTTAATCTGGGTCTACGTAAGAGCAACTGGGCAGCCAGCCAGCAAATTTTTGTTTTGTGTTTTAAGAGAAATGCAACATGCTCCTTGTCAAGTGATGTCTGGGGTGATCAAGCTCACCCCCACAGGGCCAAGGGCTAACTGCGGAAAAGGTAGCTTGGCGGCTTGTGCTAAAGAAGGGCCTTTGAAGGGTCAACTCCCCTCGGTGAGTTAAAGCCTTCAGAAAATGCTACAGAATGAAATACAAAATCAGCATTCAGGATGTTGATTCTAAAAGTGTTACAAATCAGAAGCTGACCCCGGTTAGGCAGGGGTGAAGAGGCAGAGGGTAGGAGGGAAGCTGTGGAAATAAGCTGGGCTCTTGGAGGAAAGGAAGCCGTACTGAACCTTTCACTAAAGGTTTTGGGGAGCCTTTGGACCATTTTAAACAATGTAGTCTTTCCTACTCTTCAACTCAACATTGATTGCACCAGGACTCAGGAGCTTCCTCATTATCATGTAATCACTAGAGCAACTCTTGGAGATAAGTTTTATTACTTTTCTTTTCCAGTTGAGTAAACTGAGAGTCACTGAATTGCCTAGGATTAAGTGTCTAGGTGGAGCCAAGAATTGAACCCAGGTCCAAGAGCCTTCAAGTCCAGTTTGCATTTTCCAGTTTGGCTCCAATGCAAGTGCAGTATCTTATTTAACTCAAATTTGTTTTATCTATCCCTTACTTCTTGGTCCCAGGTCTCCAGAATTTAACAGAGTTTGGTGGGTTGTAAAAGTCAAACATGCCCTCATCATTTTGTTGTTATTGTAGGCCCTAGAAATGGCTGTAGGAGTTGGCAAAATAAGTGCACTCTGAGGCCAGCAGCCCTTTCTTCTCTGAGCACATTCCTTGTTCCTTTCCCAGTCTTTGGGAGAGGAATTTTGCCCATGGGAGCTGTCTCAGGTGCCGACCTTTCTGTGCCTCCCTAACACATTCCTGCATCTAAATTAGAACTGGTCAATGTTTCACTCCCCCGCTGTCCTCCCAGCCGTGTCTTCTGAAGCTGGTGAACAATTAACCACCAGCAAGCAGCCCCTGTTTTCTGGCTCTCCATCTTACCTCCTTAGAAGCCTCCCTACATTTACTGCTAAGTGTCAATGATATACCAAGCTTGAGAAGCACCGGGGCTTCCTCTCCATTCTTTAAGGATCCTCTTGTATACCCTTTTACAATGATTCTGATGATATATGATTCTTCTCAAGGAAATATATCTTAGGGAATAACCAAGCCAAAGCACCCACATTGACTCTTGAATCGTGTTTTCTGTTGGGAATTCTTACAAAGAACTAGAGAAAACGGGAAAAGATTCCAGGCCAGTTCTGTCACTTACAAGCCAGGTGACGTTAGCCAAGTTTCTTAACTTCTGTGGGTCTTCTTTTTACAGTTATTAAATGAGGAGGGTCATTCTTCCTTCTTAAGTTTTTTATACAGACTAAATAACAGTGTGTACAAAAGTGTTTGGCCCAGACTAGCAACTTAATCAGTTTTCTTACATAAGAAACTGTAGTCTAAAGTTCATATGATCATAGAATACAGGAACTAGAAAATGCCTTGTAGAGCTTGTATAACTTTAACTAAAGAGAGGAGGTCCAGAGAAAAAGTCTGAGATATACATATTCAATGACCTTTCAGCCAATTGGTGGCCTATAGTCTAGTTCTGCTTTGTCCATTAGAAATATAATGTATAAGCCAAACATGTAATTTAAAATTTTCTAGTAATCACATTAAAGAAATAGAAGGTGGTTTATGCTGGTAATCCCAGCAACTTGGGAGGCTTAGGTGGGAGGATCACTTGAGTTCGAGACCACCCTGGGCAACGCGGCAAGACCCCATCTCTACAAAAATATTTTACAAAATTAGCTGGGTGTGTTAATGTGTGCTTGTAGTTCCAGTTTTTTGAGAGGCAGAGGTGGAAGGCTCACTTGAGCCCAGGAGTTTGAGGTTGCAGTGAGCAATGATCACACCATTGCACTCCAGCCTGGGCGACAGAGACCCTGTCTCAAAAAAAAAAAAAAAGTAGACAGGAACAGGTGAAATTAATTTTAACATATATTATTGAACCTGATGTATGTGATATATCATTTTAACATGTAATGGATATAAAGATTAATAATGAAATATTTTACATTTAGTAGCCCCCAAAAAGGGCTACTAAATTTTCAAAATCTGGTGTGTGTTTTGCATTCACAGCACAATCAATTCAGACTAACCACATTTCGAGTGCTTAATAGTCACACAAGGGTAGGACCTACAGTGCAGGTGTAGTTTAATTCAAGCCAGCAAACATTTTGTGTACCTGTTATAAGCCAGGAAGTCTGTCAAATGCAGGAATATGAAGGTGAACAAACATACCAGGGTAATAGGCAGACAGGTCTGGAAAGCATAAATTATAATTCAATTCTGGGTGTCCCTTCCTGTCTAGGCTGCTGTATTATTTATTCATATGTTTGATTGAGCAAATGTAGAAAAAGAATTCTGTAGAGAATATCTATATCTTCAGGGCATTTTCTTCTGCTTAGATATCAAGGGATGGAAAGTATTTATTTTTACTGAGCTACTACTGTGTCCAAGGTATTGTATCTGCACTTGACAGGCATTGTCTCATTTAATCTTTATAGTGATGGTGTGAGGACATTATTTTGCCCATTTTATTTTTTTTTATTTATTTTTTTAGAGATGGGGTCTTGCTATGTTGCCCAGGTTGGTCTTTAACTCCTGGGCTCAAGCAATACTCCTGTCTCAACCTCCCAAAGTGCTGGGATTACAGGAAAGAGCCACTGTACCCGGTCATATTTTGCCCATTTTAAAGAGGAAGAAATAAAAGTTGAGAGTGGTTAAGTAATTGTCCATCTGATTTATCAGAGGTAGACCTGGGACTCAATCTCAGAAACAAGGCATGTTTAACTTGGTCAGTATTGTCTCATGGAGATTTGGAGAGAGGAATGTTCCTTGGCCATTCTTATTTTTATCTATTTATAAACATTCCCAAAGTTTCCTGAATAATGTGACTGGAGCTTTATTTTAATAATAACTTTCCATTCCAGGTGACCAGTGCTCCTCCTTTCTGAAGGCTCTTGCTACAAAGGAAAGATGAGGATATTCTATTTCTTGATCCCTCTCAGCTACTGGGAGCTGCTTTGTGCCTTGGAAGCCTTAAGCTGAAATGGATGTCAGCCTCAAGTTTAACTCCAAGAGGGTTCACCTTGTTTCTTTGAACAAAATGTGCTACCTGTTGCTTCCCTTTGCCAGGAGTGGTGTTCCCTTTTCCACAGGTCTGGACCACCGTGTCTCTAGCTCCCACTCCTGGATACTTGGTTATTGTGTGTTTTGGTAAAAAAGCATCCACAACATGAATATCCACTAAGCTGTAACAGGGCCTGCTGCAACTATAGTATTTCCTGAAAAAATATCAATGGCCACAAGGGCCACAAATAAAGTTTGTGAACTTGGAATAACCATGGAGAATGAAATGTTCTGATTCAGATCATCAGTGGGATTTCATTGGGAAATCTCCCACTGGGCAAGAATAGATGATGGAGGAGGAGAAACAGTGACTAGAAAAAGGTGATACTTTGTATCAAGAAACAATTAAAAATTAGATCACATCCTGAAACATTAAGCATATGCCCCTTTGTGAGGCTTGCCTGGCTGAACTTGAACTGGATTGAGTGAATAATTTCTTAAAAACAATCAAAATCACAGATTTATTCTATTTGAAATACTTATATTTACTTATATTTCATTCAGAAATTAGTTAGTTAACAAATAATTTTTGAGTATCCTGGGAACTGTTCTAATCATTAAACATGCAAGTTTGAAGAAAGTAAGGATGAATCTGCCTGCATGGGGCTCTCAATCTAGTGAGAAGCAGATAAGAAGACAAAAGTCAGGGAAGATCACCCAACCTTCAGGTAGCATTTAAGCTGAGACCTCGCTAGTTGCTAAGACTGGATTTCAGAGGTCAGGTTTGGATATACAAAACTTAGGAGCCGCTACATGACATTTAAAACCATGGGAATGAACGAGATTTCCTAGATAGAAGAAAATAATATGGACATTTAATACTGAACGGAGTAGGAGGAGCTGAACAGGGAGACCAGGAAGGAGCAGACAGTGAACCTGGAGCATGAATAGGAGAGTGGGTGTCATGGAAGCCAAGAGAAGCAAGAATTCAAGAAAGAAAGTTTCTCACGGTGGCAAATGGCACTGAGAGGGAAAGTAAGGCCATGGAATGATGACAATGACAACAGTGACGAAGGATCATTGAGTATGGTATCATGCTGACATTTGTTTCTACCCAGGCTAGGTAGCTAAGACAGGGTGGGTTGAACATGAGGAAGTGAAGACAGAACATGAATTTTCGGAAAGTCTGGCTACAATGGGAAGTAGAGAAATGGGGTAATATCTGGAAGGGGAGGGAACTGAGTCAGTAGGGTTTTGTGTTTTGATTTTACGGCAGGGCATCTAGATAGATCATGTTTATGTGCCTGTTCTCACTCTGTTCTCTCTTCCTGAAGAGTCTCCGCTGGCAAACTCCATTCTGTAAAAGTCCGTATTTAAGTGTCCTGTTCTCTGTCAAACATTCTTCACAGGCCTAGTATGATGTCTGTCCCCAGGCTTCCATGCCATTATGTGTACACATTATCTGCCATAAGCTTACCTTATTGCATGGCAATGGAAGTTTTTCCTCCCTCTCTCTTCTTCATTAGACAAGAACAGGGTCTTGAAGAGCAGAGACTGTGTCTTCTCAAGTTCGGACTACTGGCACAGGTAGGTGCTCAGAACTTGGCATCAGGAAGATGCTCATTAAATATTTGAAGAACAAATAATTATATGAATGAATAGACTAACTGAGTTTGAAGGCAGCGCTATGGCAGATTTTTCTTATTTTATGAATGGAAAAAACTATGGCATAGAACAATTTGGAATCTGATAATTTTACAAATTAGTAGGAGTGCTGGAAAACAGTAAAATCTTCAGTCTTGCTCCTTGAGCTGTTGCCCAGGTCCCTCTCTGGGACTGCACTACCAGCCCTAAAAAACACCTGGGGCTGATACCCTCACATTCACACCAAACCGCAGACCTCACCACAGAAGCACAGGCCTTCACGCTGGTGTCTGCAGTCTACTTGTAGTTTGATTTTAGCAGCATTTGCCAAGTTGAGGCTGGGAAGCAGCTGGTGAACAAAGAGTGGACACACTTTTCTGAATCTAGGGGGAGATCAGGTTAGGGCCGTGCTAAGTGAAGCTGATAGGGTGGGTGGGCCAGGCAGGGGAACAGGCACCTTTAAACTTGGGCTAGAAAAAACAAAGACATGGCTCAAGGAGAACCACAAGGTGTCACTGTTGATCCTCAGTTAAACAAAAACTGATTTGGGCAGGGACTTGAGAAACACTGCAAAGAACTTTATTTTGCAGATGAAGAAACGGAGGCCCAGGGAGGTAACATGATTTGACTAAGATCATGTAACAAGTTAATGGCAGAACAATTATGAGAAACCAAGTCTCTTAACTTTCAGACTGGCAGGACCGCTTTCTCCCATTGCTCCTATGATGGCATTTTGAGATGAGGAGTAAGCCGTCTCTACAATCATTCACTCAAGACAATGGCTTTCAATTAGAAATAGAACAGAAGAAAAACAAGAGAGACAGAAGAAAAGAATGAAGAAAGCTCAGCATTCACTCTCACATGTGCCTTATTCAAAGTGCTGGGCTAAGATGCCAGTGCCCCCAATGAGAGAGTGGCCCACAGGGCCTCCGTCTGTGGCAGGCTTGAATACCCGAATAGAAAAGTATCAGGTAAAGGATTTCATTCTTTTTATGGCTCCAACTTAAAAGGAGTCTGGTTCCCAAGGAAAACAGGAAGCCAAGTTGCTCAGCAAAGAATTGGCTGAAACCTAAGTAGGACCCAGATAAAAACATTTGCTGGATGGAAGGATGTGGGCAAATTTCTGGGCCCCGCTGCTTGGGGATGGGAAGCTATGAGGCAGAAGACCCTTTGTGAAACAGTGATCTGTAGACCAGGCATTTGTGTGGATGTCTGGAAACTGCGAGGCAGCGGAGGAGTCATAAGTTAGTTGGTTTTTTAACTCCAACTAACTTTACTCCACCAAGTGTCTCAGGAGGTTTTGCCTATGCTCTTTGGCCTGACTCCCACTAGGCCCTTACTCCTTCCATGGTGGCTTCTAGTGGAGCCTCTTTCTTAGTTCCCAGGTTATCATTAAAAAAATGATAAATTCAAAGAGCTTTGTTTTCTTAGGTAATAGAATTAATATGCGCTCATTACAAAAATTCAGATACCAAGTAGCAGAATGAAGAAAATAAGAGACATCTGTAGTCTCTCCCTTCGGAAATAATTGCTGTTAGCATAATGCTATATAGATTCAGGCTGTTGGCCCATGGAACACCTGGCATATGTCCTCGGCCCTGGGTTTAGAGCTGTAAAGCTGGCACACACTAATCTCAGCTCTCACAGAGCCTACGTTTTAATTGTCTGGGAGAGACAGACAATAATATTTTGTAAAAAAGTAAAATATATAGGATGTCAGATTGTGGTAAATGCTATGAAGACAGATAGAGAAGGGGATGGGGATTTTAATGGTGATGAGGTAGCAATTTAAAAATAGGATATTCAGAAAGTGACATTTGAACAAAGATCTGAAGCAGATGTGGATATCTGAGAGAAGACTCCTTTCTGTACATATACAATAATGCAATTATAACATAAACAATATATGAATAAATCTTTGATTTAAAATCTTCAAATAATACAGAAATATATGGGAAACAAGGGAACAACCTTCTCACCACCCTCCTATTACCTTCTCCTCTCTCCCAGTAAGCACTTTCCCAACGGTGTGTTCCCTGCCCAAGCTTTGTCTCTGCATTTACATTCATTTCTGTATATACTGACACAATAGCTTTATTTTATTTTCTACGTAAATGAGCTCATCCTTTTTGAAGGTGATATCTTTTTATTTTCAGCAAAAAGAGTCTTCTTAACATTTTCTAAAATTCAAAGGTATGCGAGAGCTATAGGCCTCATTACTAAAAATGAAATAGCTAAATGTGATTGCTAAGTGTGGGTAAATGTTTTACTTCTTCCTTTGGGCTAATAATCTAGCATATACTGAATTCTATTGAAATAATTTGTTTCTGCCTCTGTCTCTGCTACTACACAGTGAAATTTTGTGGCCAGGGGATTCTGTCTTCACATCTATTAATTTCCCGTGCTTGGTGCAATGCCCAGCATGTGGTGTTTGGTAAATGAATAGGCAATCAATTATACTCTCATACATTACTGTAGAAGGCTTCCAACACTGGGTGAGACATTGGCTATGATCAATCATCTGCCCAAATGTGGTCCAATCTTTTCTCCATTGAAATATCTATGTCACTATGGGATACAGCCACTGTGGGGTGATAGCCAGGATGACTGTGGTCAGATCCTACAAATCAGATAGTCTGATTTTAAGCATTAGAATTAAAAAATCAAGTAATGAGAGCTACCTTTCATTCCTCTTGCTGAAAGAAAAGAGTTAGGACACAAATGTGCTAAGCACTTGACATAACACTTCTCATTCAAGACACAAAAGTCTCAATGAAGTAGATATTATTTTGTGGACAAGGAAACTGAAAATCAGTGATTAATATGGATATTAGTTAGATCCATTCATGTGTCTACCATACAGACTTATCAGACCTTAACATTTCCCTATGTTTACCTTAATTTTTTTTCCCCAGAAATATTACACCAGAGGGCCATGATCACAAATTGATTGATTGATTGATTGAGACGGAGTCTCATTCTGTCGCCCAGGCTGGAGTGCAATGGTGCAATCTCGGCTCACTGCACCCTCCGTCTCCCGGGTTCAAGCGATTCTCCTACCTCAGTCTCCCGAGTAGCTGGGATTACAGTCATGCGCCACCACGCCTGGCTCATTTTGTATTTTTAGTAGAGATGGAGTTTTGCCATGTTGGTCAGGCTGGTTTTGAACTCCTGACCTCAGGTGATCTGCCCGCCTCTACCTCCCAAAGTGCTGATTACACGCATGAGTCACCGCGCCCAGCTCCACAGATTTAATTGCGAACAATGGATGACACATTTAAAAAGTCACTTAAAACAACTTTGTCATTTTAGTCAATAGACATTAATTGAGCCTCGGTGCTGGGCTAAGCTGTAAGGATACAGAAAGGTATAAAGCTCTGTCCTTGTGCTCATAGGGACTCACTTTTTAGTGGGGGTGGCAGACGTATAAGTTTTACAGTTGAGAAACTGAGGCACTTTCAAGAGGCAAAGCCAGGTTTATACACCGGGGGTCAAACAAGCTGGCCTCTTGGTGGACTGGGAGGCCACTACACATTCCTGGTCTGTTGGAGCAGCATGGATTCTGAGTGGGGGCACCTCTTCTCTGGGTGGGTCCAGCTAGGGAGGGGAGCCAGTTTGACACAATGAAGCCGAATCTGTGAGAAGCACGCATGAGTGTTTTTCTCTCTTTCCACTAACCATCTTTTTGCTGCAAAGAATTAAATTCTTTTCTGGTGACACACACTTCCTGTCAGAATGAGGCACACCCAGCCAGAAAAAACCACCCGAAGTAAATGAAGAAAAATCCTTTTAATTCCTCTAGGTCCACAGATTTGGTTTCTGCTGGATTGTTGCCATTTTCCCAGGGGCTAAGCCAGAGGTGAATTTGGGGAACAGCAAATAAGAACAATACACTGATAAGGGTAACACCAATGACATGAAAACATCCACTATTTATTATCTCCAATTAAAATTCCATATTCTTATAAAAGCAATTCTCATCATAGAAAACTCAGAAAGCTACCAAAATTTGTGTTTATGGGTTTTTTTTTTTTTTTGTAAAAAGAAAACCAAAATCTCTCAGTCTAAACTACAATCACTGCTAACATTTTGACGTGTAATGTTACACTCGGGCTGGAATGCAGTGGTGTGATCTTGGCTCACTGCAACCTCTGCTTCCTGAGTTCAAGCAATTCTTGTCCCTCAGCTTCCTGAGTAGCTGGGATTACAGGTGTGTGCCACCATGCCTAGCTAACTTTTTTGTATTTTTTTAGTAGAGACAGTGTTTCACCATTTTGGGCAGGCTGGTCTTGAACTCCTGGCCTCAAGTGATCCACCTGCCTCAGCCTCCCAAACCACTGGGATTACAGGCATGAGCTACCACATCTGACCCATTATGCTCTTTCAAATATAATTATAAATATAATATTTCATTATACAGTTGCTCTATAATTTAGTTGGTCAATCTATTGTTGGACATTTAAATTTTCTCCTATCTTTCAGTTATTATATTATTACCATTTTAGCCAGGCATAGTGGCTAAATATGTATTATATATAATTATATATTTTATATATATTAGTTATATACATATTAGTTTTATATATATAACATGTATTATTATGACTCTAAGCAGATATTTGCCTTATTGAGTGACATCACTGGTCTCTTTTCTTACATTATCTCATTTCCTTATAAGCCTCCAGAGTAGACATTATTACTGTATTATTACTGTTTTATAAATGAAGGAACTAGCATTCAAAGAGGATAAGAAACTGTCCCAAGGTCAAAGCCAGGCTTTACACCTAGGTCTCTTTAACTCCTGAGCCAACACTACCTATTGCCACACCCTGGGTGTGCCTGGTGCTCCCTAACCCACCCTGAGTTTTCTGTCTTACCAGAACATCATTACTTGTGATATAAGAGTTTTCTTCTACTCTCCTTTGCTCAAAAAACTTAATCCTAGTCTCACTCCTTTCATGTTCCCATGAATCCCCTGGCCCCTTAGTAAAATTCGGGCCTTTCCAATTAAACATTCTCCATTTTAAAGTTCCCAGGCAGCTGGACTGATGCGATTGATGGTTCCCAACTGCTGTGCCATGTGCTCTGGTCCTCCTTCCTTCTCAGCTGTTCCCAGAAAGGCAGGCTATGAGGTTAATCACGTCTCTATGCTGTAAAACTGAATCCTGATACACTCACTAAAGCCCTCGTGGTTATTTGTGCCCCATTTGAATTCCCATTTATATTATCAAAATTTTTCAAAATCAGAGATGTTCTCAGCAACTCAGCACATTCTAAACAGGATATTAAACTTTTAAAAAATATATAAGGCTTAAAACTCTTCTAAATTCCAGACTTGGAACAGTTTAATTGATACCCACTCAGATGTTTTGAAACTTAACACAATTCAAATCAGAATTATTAAAAGTTTTTATATGTGCAATGATTACATGTCAACTAAAAAGGGGAAAAAAGGTTCTGCCACATTATAATCCTTTTTTCCAACTGTTTATTTCTGTTATTTTGAAAGAACAATCAGATGGTACTTTTTTCAAAGATAGTCACATAAAAACTGAAACAAAATATAGATTAATTACATTTTTTGAAAATTGGGTGATACACGATTATGAAATTTGTAGAAATTTTATGTGGAAAAAGAACAAGGGAAATCGAGTGAAATGCTTTGAAGGCATCTATGACATAGGATGCTCTGCTCTTCCTCACCTTCCATTCACTTTTTAACCCTCTCCAATATGCCTTTTCCACCATCCTCTGAAATTGTTCTCACCAAGGTCACCAGTGACTTTCCAATTGCAAATCCAATGGGAGTTTTTTGGACCTCAGCTTACCTGATTAATTTGAGGCATTCGATGTTATTAATCAATAACACCCTTTTGCAACTTTCTTTCTTTTGTTGTTTTTCGTTTTTTGAGATGGAGTCTCACTCTGTCACCCAGGCTGGAGTGTAGTGGTGCGATCTCGGCTTGCTGCAACCTCTGTCTGCTGGGTTCAAGCAATTCTCCTGCCTCAGCCTCCTGAGTAGCTGGGACTACAGGCACACGCCACCATGTCTGCGCCTGGCTAATCTTTGAGTTTTTGTTTGTTTGTTTGTTTGTTTTTAGTAGAGATGGTGTTTCACCATATTCATCAGGCAGGTCTCGAACTCCTGACCTCAGGTGATCCACCCGCCTCGGCCTCCAAAAATGCTTGAATTACAGGCATGAGCTACCGCGTCTGGCCACAACTTTCTAGTCTCAGTGTCATCAGAACCAGTTTCCAGCTTCTCTGACTCTTCTTAGCTACCCTGTTGTCCTATCACTCCCTGCCTCTTCCCCAGTGTTCAACCTCTGGTCCACTTTCCTTCTCACACTTCACACTCTCTTCTAGGAAAATACCACTCAAGATCATTGCCTCCCCTCTCACCACAACATACATCTCTATCCAAAAACTCTTAATATTTTGTTCAGACTGTTTTTAGCTATTTTACTGCAGAGTTGGAATTTAAGAGTCTGGAGCTTGCAAATACAAACTTTCATTGCACTTGATTGCTGCTGTTCTGTGAACTCTCATTACCTTTTCCCTGGGTGGCTGCTATAGATCCTGACTGGTTTCTCTATCCCTAGTCTCATTTCAGATCCATTCTCAAAACTCCTTTAGAATACTTTCTAAAACATGGAAATGTGAGTTTCCACTTCTGCTATTGGCAGAATAGTTCCTATAAGACCAACCCTTCCACAAATAAAAACAGTAGACTATTGAAAAAAAACAAAACACCAATACAAACCTGAAGGCTATGGAGAAGAACCAAAAACAAATGCTAGACAAGAGTCAGCATTTGGACAAAGGAATATCATGTGTGAAATGTGCATTTTTAATAGATTTTTTTTTTTTTTGCCTGAGGGCAGACCCCAGTGAGTACTAAGCAGGGCAGCTAAGATGCAGATAGATGCAGTCTTACCAAATAGAAGAACAAGAGGGAAGCATTCAGGGTAACTATAGCAGCTGTAAATTGGGATCAAGGGCAGGAGGCTCCAAGAAAGGAAAAAACAATGAAACAGGAGCCCAAAATTTTATGTATAAAACTCTACTTAAGTTTCTGGCAATTCCCTGAACTATGCACGTGTGAGACAGACGTCAAGCAGCCCAACTAAGGCCAAAACAACTAAACAGAGATTTCACTTGGTGTCTATTTTAGTGAGAGATAGAGATTGAATTTAGCCATGTTAATTACTGGCTAAAACAAAACAAAACAAAAATAACACTTTTTGGATGAATGTAACAAAAGACAGAGTCCCTACAACATATCACTCACAATGTCCGAGACATAATTCAAAATTATTATAAAGAAACAGGGAAACATGACTCATATTTAAGAGAAAGGGCTAATAGAGACAAGCTCTGAGATGAACCATATGTTGGAATTAGTTGGTAAGAATTTTAAAGTAGTTATTATAACTGTGGTTAAGGACATGAGAATAGGCTTCTAATGAATTAACAAATACGAAATTACGTTAGAGAAATAGAAATTTAAAAAAAGAACCAAATGGAATTGAATAATATACAAAAAATGCAATATGAGAAATAAGAATTCCCTGATTGAACTTCACAGTAAATTGTAGGTGACAGAAGAAAGGGTCCGTGAACTTGAAGAGAGGTCAGTAGAAATCACTGACTTGCAGAACAGAAAGAAGAAAAATTGGGAAAAAAATGAACAGAGCCTCAGGGAAAGTGGGCCAATATCAATGGCCTAACATGTGTGCAATTGGAGTCCCAAAGACTAGAAGCTAGGAAATGGGGCAGAAGACATTTTTGAAGAAATTATATCTAAAAGCTTTCCAAATTTAATGAAATGCATATGTTCTCAGATTTAAGAAGCTTAATGAATCTCCAACAGGATAAGTACAAAGATAACCATCACATAATTCAGTAGTAAACAACAGTAACAACAATGACAACAAAGCCTATGGTTATGTCTATAATCTTTTGGTGCAAAACCTTCTTGTCTTTTTCTGCTTATCACCACCCTCTTTCTTATTTTCACCAGTCTGGAGATGCATATACAAAAACATTTTAAAATCCACTTTTTGGCCAGGTGCAATGGCCCATGCCTGTAATCCCAGCACTTTGAGAGGCTGAGGCTGGAGGAGCACTTGAGCCCAGGAGTTCAAGACCAGTCTGGGCAACATAGGGAAACCCTGTCTCTGCAAAAATAAAAATTAGCTGGGCATGGTGGCACATGCTTGTGGTCTGAGCTTCTGAGCTACTGAAGTGGGAGGATTGCTTGGACCTAGGAGGTTGAGGCTGCAGTGAGCTGAGATCATGCCACTGTACTCCGGCCTGGGTAACAGAGCAAGACCCTGTCACACTCACACACACAAACACACTCCACTTCTTTTCTAATCATGGTGTACAGATGCAAGCAATATTGTTGGTTCTGTGACAATACTTTTAAAACTACAAAAACAAGTTTGAAAGTGATGTGATGTGAAAAAGAATGAAATCATGTTGTCATAGCCACATGGATGCAGCTGGTGGCTATTATCCTAAGTGAAATAACTTAGAAACAGAAAATCCGATACTGCATGTTCTCACTTATAAGTGGAAGCTAATCAATGGGTACATATGCACACAAAGATGGAAATATTAGATACTGGAGACTCCAAAAAGGAGGAGGATGGAAGGAGGCCAGGGTTGAAAAACTACCTGTTGGAAGGTTTGGGGTACTATGTTCACTATTTGGGTGATGTGTTCACTTGAAGCCCAAACACCAGCATTATGCAATATACCCATGTAACAAACCTGCACATGCACCCCATGTATTTATAATAATAAAAAGTAAATTAAAATATTTATATATAAAAATAATTTAAAAAGAAAGTGACGTGGTGGAAAGGGGTGGGATTCCTTATAAGCTAATTATATATAAAATACTCTCCTGCTCTATTTTATTTATGATAATTCAATCATTCCCTAATTAATTTATTCATCTAATCATGAAACCTGTTTAGTCACCTACTCAGGGGCAGGTACTGAAGACATGATGACAAATAAGTAAAACTTTACCCTTTAGAAGTCATCATGTAATGATCCATATTGGTCACTTTGGGGTTCTGGTACTTCTAAAAATAACTTACTATTTTTACTTCTTCTTACAAAAATCATACATGGGACATTTAGAAGATATAGGAGAGCAAAGGTAAGAGAATTCACTGTGCATTAATTATTCATTGAGTACCTATTTTGTGCCATTGACTATCCTTATTGCTGGAAGCACAGCGTTTAAAAAAAAAACAAAAACCTTTCTCCCACTCTAACAGATGAGTCATGTAAGGGGAAAACAAACAAATGTATCATCTATTAGAGTGGGAGAACTTGTTTTTGTAGTTTTAAAAGTATTGTCATAGAACCAACAATATTGCTTGCATCTATACACGATGATTAGAAAGGAAGTGGAGTGTGTGTGTGTGTGTGTGTGTGTGTGAGAGAGAGAGAGAGAGAGAGAGAGAATATTTAGAAGGCCAAAAGCAGGCACTTCAAGGAAGGCTTTTTTTATTTAAAAAAAATTTAGCTCATTCTAGATACTTTAGAAATTACCTTTGAGTAGCAAATGTTAAGGATATAAATACTTTGCACGTATATTCCTTATTTATAGTTAACCAAATGTTATTTTTTACCTGCAAAATACTAAAACATATTCTACCTACATGCAATCTAAGTTTTGTGGCAGAGTCTTTATACGGGGGCCAAACGATTCTTGACCAATTTTTAAAACCCTGAAATGGCTCAGTGTTTTGAGGTTATTTTGATGGAGTATGAATTTACTTCTTTGTCATTTGGAGAAGGTGCACAGTATTATTATGAACAGAGAAAAGCTGTATGAAAACTGATCTTCCAGCATCTATCATCTCCTTTTAGTCTAATGAGATACTGCCATTATCTCCTGATGAAATATTGTTCTATAAAACCTTACCCCATCATACGATTTTTGCAGATCTTACAGGAGCAATCTGAGCTCAAGCGATATTAATTACTGTTTCATTTGTCCATTTGTCTGTGTATAATCACGTATTTTAATGACCTATTTTCTGTGGTTTGTATAGACTTGGAGACTAATTCAAAAGAGTTGAAGTTTTTTGGACATGTTTAGTTGAATGTGCAGTTCTCTTTCGAAGAATCCTGTCTCCAAATCCTGTTTTGAAAAGAGCGTTGATGAGTAGCACAGCACCTGGCATATTGTGAGTGTGCAATAAAATCATGCCTTTTCAGCAGACCTTAACTAAAGAGTTAATTTTATTTATTTAAATCCACCTTTCAAATGACTCCCATTCTGCTTTGTCAGTGGTTGACAAGGGTAAAGGCACTTGAGGATGCACAACACACAGGACGGGGAGCAAGTCTTCCTCAGTGCAGAGAGCTAGGATAAACTTTTGCTCAGAAAGGGGTACACTAATGACAAAGGATCACAGCATTATGGGAGAATACTACATATCTGTTCTTCAGGGAGTACTCTGGACATCCCTGTTCCTTCCCCCGCTAGCAAGTGTCTTTTCAGGTGCTCCCAGTCACACTACCCTGAATTCCCATATCTGGGTTGCCCTCTATGCCAGCCTCTCCTCTTAGCTTTGAATTTAGCTTTGTTGCTTGAGGCAAGTCACTTCCCTCTCTGGGTATGTTTCTCCTTCTGAAAATGGATGGGGTTGAACTAGATGAGAGCCAGAGTGGCTTCAACTGATGTGCGGTGGCACTCTGTCCTGCTTACTTTCATCTCCACGACTCCAAGGTGGCTCACAAACACGAATCCTCAGCCCCTTGGATTGGGTTCAGGGGAGTGCTATCAGGAACTAATGGGAGAGACAGGAATGTTTTCAGAAACCTCAGCCTGTCCTCTTTTTACTGAAATAGGGGCCCTTGTTGACGTTAGTCGCCGTCCATGCTGTTTAGCCTAAGGAAGGTGACAGTGGGTGGGCCACCTCAGGCCACATGGAGGAAGGCCTGGCACGGAAACACAAGGCCAGGCAGGCTGTGGCTAGCCTGAATTTAGCTGTAGCCTCAGAATCAGGGCACTTGGGCTTGACAGCTGACATTAAATGGTGCACAACTCCGGTTAAGTCACTTAACTCAAATCTTATCTCCTCATCTGTAGATTGCTTGAAGACCAAATTAAGGAGCTCATTCAACAAATACATTTTTTTTTTTTTTAAAAAAAGATAAGCCATAAGGCACATAGCAATCACTTGGGAATCTTGATAAAATGCAAGCTTTTGTTTGGTAGATCTGGAGTGAGGCTAAAAATTCTGCATTTCTAACAAGCTCCAGGGTGAACCTAGCTGATATTGCTGCTACTTGAGTGGGCCACACTCTGATGAACAAGGATAGAAACCATTAAAATAGTTGAAAATGAAAATAACAATGAATTATATAAACCCCACCACCCTCAAACCACTTTCACATCTGATATTTTTCAGTTAACATTACCTAATAAACATTTTCCATGTTTCTACAGATTATATGGACCGCAAAGTTTCTGTAATTATTATTATTGAGTAGCTACACAGTATCCCATAGTGTTGAACTAGCATCATTTATCCAGTTGCTTCCCTCACACTGGACCAGTGAGTCCCAGGAAGTGGCTGCAAGGAAGCAGTGTGTTTCTGGGACAGCCCAAGAGCATTTCCTATTTTCTCCTGTTCCTCCCTAGGATCAATCTGTAGGAGTAAACTGGCTCAAGACTGTGAACACCTTCATGAACTCCTGTTACTTTGGACTTATTTTCCAAAAGGCCAACAAAATTATAGATAGGTACATATTTTGACTATTAAAAATATGTGTTTCATTGTACACTGTTGGTGAGAATGCAAAATGGTGCAGCTGCCACGGAAAACAGTATGGAGTTTCCTTAAAAAATTAAAAATAGAATTACCATGTGATCCAGTAATCCCACTTCTGGGTATTTATTAAAAAGAATTGAAATCAGGATCTTGCACTCCCATGTTCATTGCAGCATTATTCACAATAGCTGACATGTGGAAACAACCTAAATGTCTGTTGATAAAGGGGTAAAGAAAATGTGTCATATACATACAATGGAATATTTTTCAGCCTTAGAAAGGAAGGAAATCCTGCCATATGCAACAACATGAATGAATCTTGAGGACGTTATGCTAAGTGGCATAAGCCAGTCACAGGACAAATACTGCATGATTCCCACTGACACGAGGAATCTGAAATAGTCAAACTTGTCGGAGCAGAGAGTAGATGGTGGTTGCCAGGCACCGGGGGGAGGAAAAAATAGTTACTATTCAACTGGGTATAAAGTTTCTGTTATGCAGCTGAATAAGTTCTGGAGAACTGCTCTACAACATTGTACTTACAGTTAAAAATACTGCACTGTGCAGTTAAAAATTTGTTAAGGCTGGCGTGGTGGCTCACACCTGAAATCCCAGCATTTTGGGAGGTTAAGGCAGGTGGATCCCTTCAGCCCAGGAGCTTGAGACCAGCCTGGGCAACATAGAGGGACTCTGTCTCTACGAAAAATACAAAAATTATCTGGGCATGGTGGTATGCACCTGTAGTCTCAGCTACTCGGGAGGCTAAGATGGGAGGACTGCTAGAGCCCAAGAGGTCGAGGCTTCAGGGAGCCATGACTGCACAGTACACTCCAGACTGGGTGACAGAGTGATACCCTGTCTCAAAAAAAACCCAAAGAATTGTTAAGAGGATAGATCTCATGTTAAGTGCCCTTACCACAATTTTTAAAAAGTTCCCTATAGAAACGTATTTTTAAAATGACAATTTCCCTAACACCACTGCTAACATTTTGATTGAAAAAAAATCATTAATTTGTTCAGTAAACATTTATTATACACTTAGAATGTGCCAGGTTCAGTGTTATGCATGAGGATGCTGCAGCAAACAGTTTTTCTTTCTAGGCATATGTACAACATTATCCATCAGTCAATCTATATAACAAAAAGTATATACAATACAAAAATATACATGTGCATATATATACCACAAGATGTTTTTATTCATGTTTTATGTGAATAGAAAGACCAAAAAAATCATTAATTGGGCCCAGTTTAGGCCAGCAATGGTATTCTGTCCCCTGGATGTACACAAATAAAACGATGCAAGCCTATTCCTTTTAGGCATCTTAAGGTATACCAAAGTTTGTAACAGCCAGGTAGGCACGCGACACAGAATGAGTTCCCTGACATCAGCCGGAATCTATTACCGGGTACAGTGGATGGAAACCTCGCCCTGCTACTTACTGCTTATTGCTCTTCAGGCACTATTTAATTTCTCGGTGCCTTAATTTATATAGAGATACAAATGCCATCTCTGGTTGTGGCTGAGAAGAATGAATGAAATAACGTACCTAAAATGTTCACAGGGCCTAGCATATGGCAAGCGCTCCCTAAACAGACATTGCTTTTGTTGTCATTAGTGCTAGTGATAGAGGACCTTGGGTTTGGGCCTCATTGTGCCACTAACCACCAGTGTTATTTTGGGCAGCAGTGCTGTCCCTGGACCTCAGCTCTCCCTCTGGGAAATGCAGGGCATGGAGGAAAGTGGTAGTTCAGCGTTTGGAGATTCGTGGCAAACTATAGGGCACAACCCTTGAAATCTTCTGGAGTTGGCGAGGCACTGCGGGGCTGATTACAGGGGGGGCAACCTCGCGGTCCCAGCTACATCCTCGCCGAGCCAGCCTCCAGTCCCTAAGGTGCCCCGGGGTGGTACAGGGGCAGGCAGCTGGGCGCAGGCGAGTACCAGGCGGAGGGCGCAGCCTCAGGGGGATCCTGGGCGAAGAGCTGAGGGTGGCGCTGGCGGGGGCCTTTGAGAGGCCGCAGCCGAGCCCATGGCTTAGCGCTTCCATGAAAACAATAGCTGCGAGGTTTGGTTTCCTTGGGACAAGGGTGGAGGAAGGCTCGGGAACCCTTCCCCTTCTAATCCCGGTGTGGCCTTCTGACTGGCAGACAATATTAGAGGTATTAGCTTTCCTCTTGCCCCCGCCCCCTGGCCCCGCCAGGCCCTGGCCCTTCCCTGCAAGGCAATAGTGCGCCTGAGAAATCCCAGTGGTGCCTTGTTCTCTCTACAAAGGCGATGAATTCTCAGCACAATTTGGCTTGGAGTAGGCTGTCAAGATAATTGTTGAATGAATGAATGAATGAATGAATGAATGTTATCAGTGGGGATGGGCCTAGGGCAACAGCAAGATCAGGAGATCTCATCTTTCATCCGCACCTTCCTTGTTCCCTCCATTTGTTCACATCTGTACAGAATTTTCACTGTTGTGTTGGTCACAGAGGGTTGGTGCAAAGGGATCATGTTTTCAGGTAAGAGCAGCATTGCATAGTGAGCAGAAACCCCAGCTGAGTGGGACTTCTCTGAGTTCTGTGTCCACACCTTGGGGACTCAGACATCTATTCCTGCCTTCTATTAAACTTGACAGCAAACTTAACAGATGTAAATATTGTCACTTTCTGGAAAAGTGTGAAGGAATTTGTTAACGAAAAGCTTAAAGAAAGGGAGGCAGACATTGTGAGGATTTTTATGCCTTTCAGGGTAGCCTCAGGACTTCTGGATGGTTTAATATGCTTCAACTCAGCATATGACCTAATGATTCATTTCTTAGATCTTGAATCTGAAAGGAGTGAGGTTTTTAGCTGGCGTTTTATTTTGTGTCTGCTTGTGGTGGGAAATAACAGATTCATATATGACTCTCCACCTCCTGAAGAGGCTAGAGCAAGAGTGTCAGTGATGTGCCTTTAGGAAGAGCACCATAAGTTTGAATGGTGCCTTATCACTGTCCTGGGCTTTCACATGCTTTATCATGCTTAAAACCCATAGCCCTGTGGAATAGCCAGAAAGAGATTATTATTCCAATTTTCCAGCACTGTTACTTCAGTTATTGAATAGCCACCATGTGCTGAATATTAGAGGTACAAAGAGAAGTAAGGCCTATCTCTGCCTTTAGCGCACCAGTCTAGTGAAAGAGAAAGACATGCACATGGATCATTTCAGTATGACATGTTACCTGATAGGGTAGATCAAGCCCAACATCTGTTTTTGAAAATAAATGTTTTTTTTTGTTTTGGTTTTGTTGTTTTGAGACAGGGTCTAACTCTGTCCCCCAGACTGAAGTACAGTGGTATAACCATAGCTCACTGCAGCCTCTAACACTCAGGCTCAAAGGATCTTCCCATCTCAGCCTCCTGAGTAGCTGGGACTACAGGTATGCACCACCAGGCTCTGCTAATTAAAACCTTTTTTTTTTGGTAGAAACGGATCTCAATATGTTGCTCAGGCTAGTCTTAAACTTTTGGCCTCAAGCGATCCTCCTGCCTCAGCCTCCCAAGATGCTGGGATTACAGGCATGAGCCACTATGTCTGGCCCAATGGTAAAGTTTTACTGGGACACAGTTATACTCATTTATTTATATGTTGTCCACGGATGCTTTTGTGCTACAATGGCAGAGTTTAGTATAATAGTTGTGACAGAGGCTATCTGGCCTACAGAGCCTAAAATATTGACTATTGAACATTTATAGAAAAAGTTTGCTAGCCCATAGAATACAGGAACAATGCTCAGGTGGGTGGGCATTTAGAGTTGGGGTGCATAGCACCACCTGGGAGTTGAGAAAGGCTTCCTGGGAAAGGCACTGCTTGAGCTAGGAGCTGAAGGGTAAGACTTGTGGGAGTTAGAAGGATAGGATGGGTACTCCAGGCAAAGGAAAGCCAAGGGACTAAACTGCTAGAACCACAAGCAGTTTATGATTACTAGGATACAACATGCAAGATGGGGACGGAAGCAGATGAGGAAATCAGTCTCGACTTGTGTGACTTTCTGGAGGTGATGTGTCTAGGTGGGGCAGGACTAAAATCCAGGTTTTCTAACTGGCAGTCCTATGTGCTTATCACAACAGCAAGGACAGCAAATACACAGCACCCTTGCTGTCATTCCTTCAATCTGGGTCCACAGTGGCCAGGGCTGATTGAGCACAGAACTCTTTCCTGCAGCTTTATTTGTACTCCAGATGGCTATTTGTCAGAGTGAGTGTGCATGTTCATAACTATATGCTATCCCTGATTTACCTCATTCCAGCCATAGTGAGAAGATTTTAGATTTATTTTTCTCTGAAGCTATTAGAAAAAGCCTTCAGAAGCAAAAGCTACCAATTCAAACAGCCCCATTTCAGCACATTCTAAATTATTGCTTACCCTGCCTATGCCAGGTCATACACCAGGTGGTTTACACACTTTATCTCTCTTAATCCTCACTTCAAGGTCATGAGGGAGGTAGAATAAATAAGTCATTTACCCAGGGGTCTGGAAGTAAGCATTTTAATTGTTCTAAAAGATTATATGTAGTCCGGGCATGGTGGCTCATGTCTGTAATCCCAGTACTTTGGGAGGCCGAGGCAGGTGGATCACAAGGTCAGGAGATCGAGACCATCCTGGCTAACATGGTGAAACCCCGACTCTACTAAAAATACAAAAAAATTAGCCAGGCGTGGTGGTGGGCACCTGTAGTCCCAGCTACTCAGGAGGCTGAGGCAGGAGAATGGCGTGAACCTGGGAGGTGGAGGTTGCAGTGAGCCGAGATCACGCCACTGCACTTGAGCCTGGGCGACAGAGTGAGACTCCGTCTCAAAAAAAAAAAAAAAAAGAAAGATTGTATGTTAAAAATTACAATACTTAAGGAACAACTTGGTGTTGTGGTACTGTATAGAGCTGGGTTGTAAATGACCAGTGGGCATGCCAGAGGCTCAGCCCATACATCGCTAGTGGGATGTGAACCATTATGCGTGATTGCAGTGACCTTGTGACCTGTAACTTGTAAAACAGAAGCTGGGATGATTATTGTTTGTTTATATTTTGCTGGATATCATATTTTTTATACCTTTTAACTGTGATTGTGGAAACTGACATTAGACATCCATCCCTTAATCCATGTAGTAGGTAAGAACATACAGATAAACAAAGGGCAGTGGGGAGGGGAAAGAAAAAAGAAAGGTAGGAAGGAAGGAAAGAAGGAAAAAATATATCCAGAAGATGCAAGACCTGGATCAAATGGTAGCAGGAAAAGATCTTTTGAAGATATCTAAAAGTTGGAAATATCATTCATCCAGGACAGGTGAGGTCCTGGACATTCCAGTGAGCAATTTCCCTCTGTGCTGTTATTTTTCATATTTTGGAAAGAAGAACACTAAGGCTTGAAGAAGTTAGATAGCTTGCCCATGCTACTTAGTAGTAGACCCAGAATTTCCACACTGGCCTTCCAGAGTCCACAATTCAAGATCTTAACTACGATTATATTCATCTTTGATCCTTGGGAAGAAGGGAAGATATTTTCAATTCAGGCTTGAAAACATAAAGTAGCTGAATGAAGCAGTGTGGAATTAGCAGAGAGCAGAAAAAGTAAGCACCAATCTGTGTCTTGATGTCATGTTGTTTAATTCTTGCTTTGGATTTTTTTTAACTGTCTTTCTAGAAAAGACATAGGTAGTAGCATCATGTACACAAATCTTTTCTCCTCAGTTATCCACATCTGGAAGTAGTTTGACAGCTACGTGTATGATATCATGCCTGTTAGCTGTCATCTGGTGGCGGCTCCCCAGTTATCCAATTTCTAGGGCATCTCTCTTTAAAATCTGTTTCAGAAGGCTTGGGCTGACAGAAAGCCAGGTACACCTGAAGCGGCCGAAGCTTGAGTGAGGACCATTATCTAGGTCATCCAAAGATGAGAATGAGATAAGCTGAGTAATAGGTCTTAAGAAAGAAAAAAATTAAGTACCAATGCCTAGTCCAAGGAGAGAGAAGACTCCAGCTGGGAGATATTGCCAAAGGTCAGAAGACATGCTGAGTCTAAATAGAGCAGTAGAAATTGGGAGCAAATAGATAAGGTTTTAGGGGAGGGGTTGTAGAGAATGTCCCTATAGGGTCTGAGCACAGGTGGGTCAGTTTATAAGTACATAATCTTCCTAAATGAATATTCCAAGGGTCAACTTTATTTCAGTGAAAGAAAACTCCACAAATTGCTTAGACACGCTCCCATCTATCCATCATCTATGTAGACATTCAGGAGACATGAATTGACAATCTACTCTGTGCTCAGCACCATTCTAGGCTCCAGGTAAGCAAAGATGAACAACACCCAGTTCTACCTTGAAGGATCACCCATGCCTGGTTCAGTAGAGACAGATACATGAGTTCCTTTTTATCTATTTTCCCCCAGAAGTACACTGGTTTCCATAAATGACCATGGCTTGACATGCTATACCATTACGATAATAATGTATAATTAGTGGAAAACCAAAGGAATGACTGGAAATTGCCTTTAGTTATGGGAACAGCTGGGCTTCTCAGGATAACACTGGAAAATACTGTAGTATGTGAGCAAGGTCTGTAGGGTCTGGGTTTCTCTGGAGGTACAGCTACTTCCCTTCCAAATGCCAGCTTTAAATTCTGACATTTTGGCATTTATGTGAGTGACTGTATGACTATATACATAGGTGATCGGCCCTCTCAAGAGACTTTGAATTAGAGGCTTCCTGGTTTTGATAAATGCACCTTCTTTTCCTCAAAGTCCTTTATAAATTTTTAGACCAGTGACCTCCCTTTTTAGCAGCTCCTTGGCTAGAAGGAGAAGACAGTCAACCTACCATTTTGACTGTAATTCAATTTGGTTTCAGGCACTTTTAATAATTTGGTATTCTGTTGTGAAATGAGGTATACAGGCCACCTCTACTCTTTCAGTTCTGACAGCAGGAATAGAAAAGATGGTAGTTTTGTTCAAGCCAGCCATTCATTTATTCCCTAAACATTTATCACGCACTGTGCTGGGACAAGAGCTGTGTTCGGTTCTTGGTATATAATGTACATAAAATAGGTGCATATTGGTCAATGTCCCCATGAGGTTTACTCTCCATCAGGTGTAGGATGTCAGACATTTGGCAAATAACCTCACAAATAACAAGTGTTAATAAGGAAAAGACTAGGCTGTTATGAATGTACAATAGTGGTGGGCCTAAATTGGATTGGGAGACAGGGAAGACCTCTTTAAGAAAGAGACAATAGGCTGGGCATGGTGGCTCATGCCTGTAATCCCAGCACTTTGGGAGGCTGAGATGGGTGGACCACCTGAGGTCAGGAGTTGGAGACCCGCCTGGCCAACATGGTGAAACCCCCGTCTCTACTAAAAATACAAAAGTTAGCTAGGCATGGTGGTGGGTGCCTGTAGTCCTAGCTACTTGGGAGGTTGAGGCAGGAGAATCGCTTGAACCTGGGAGGCAGAGGTTGCAGTGAGCCGAGATCGTATCACTGCACTCCAGCCTGGGTGACAAGAGTGAAACTCCATCTCTTAAAAAAAAAAAAAAAAAAAAGAGAGACAATAATGCTGAAATTTGAAGGAGTGGGCACTAGCCAGTCAGAGCCTGAGAAAGAGATTCCAGGGAGAGGGAGCAGCATATGTGTAGACTCTGAGCTGAAAAGAAGAAGATGCCGCCTATACACTGTCAGAGGCAAACACAGGTGTGCCATAGTCATGGTAGGGAAGAGTGGCACAAAATGAGCGTGGTGAGGTGGCTCAGAGCCAGACCATGTAGGGCCCTGTAGCACCTGGTAAAGAGTGTAGATTTCATTCTGGGTACAGTGGGAAGTCACTGGCAGGTGTCAAGCGGTAAAGTAGTATGATCTGCTTCCATTACAAAATATCTCTGAATTCTGGGTGCAGAATGGATCAGATAGGCATTTAAGAAAAACAGTACACAGCCTGAGTCATCAAATGCATATTGCAAGGTGGGCACAGAGCCTGAGCATATGGGCACATGTAAGCCGCTTCCTCCTCCTGCCTCCCCCTGCCAAATGTCCTGCCTGGGAGGCAGAATGCAGTTTACAGAACTTGAAACCAAGTACAAAGTGTCTACAATTACAGGAGAGGAAAGCATTCAGGAGGAAATAATAAATCAAGTATTAAAGATCTCAACAACTTAGAGAACAAGATACCAGTCTTAAGTGAAAAGAACACATCTGGCATTAAGTATCTCAGGAAACATGTCCTTCGGGTCCATTGACTTAGAAACATCTCTATTTTCAAAGAGGCATTTAGTCAGCTCCTTCCCTCATTTAACACAATTTCCTACTTCCCTCCATCATAGACCATGCATTCTTTGGTTATCGGATTTGCCTTTGGATTTTTTTTTTAAAAGACAACTAAAAATATCTTTTAAAAATCTAGACTTTTCAGTGTCACTTGTCACTTATGTGTTTCTCTTCCCAATTTACTTCATGGCTGAGGCCTCCCTTGGGGTAGTATTTTTTTTTTTTTTTAAGAAATGGGGTCTCGCGGCCAGACGCAGTGGCTCACGCCTGTAATCCCAGCACTTTGGGAGGCCGAGGCAGGCGGATCATGATGTCAGGAGATCAAGACCATCCTGGCTAACACGGTGAAACCCCATCTCTACTAAAAAATAGAAAAAAATTAGCAGGGCATGGCGGTAGGCACCTGTAGTCCCAGCTAGTCGGGAGGCTGAGGCAAGAGAATGGTGTGAACCTGGGAGGCAGAGCTTGCAGTGAGCCAAGATTTTGCTACTGCACTCCAGCCTGGGTGACAGAGCGAGACTCTGTCTCAAAAAAAAAAAAAAAAAAAAAAGAAAGAAACAGGGTCTCACTTTGTTGCCCAGGCTGGAGTACAGTAGCATGATCTCAGCTCGCTGCTGCCTCGACCTCCCAGTCTCAGGTGATCCTCCTGCCTCAGCCTCCCAAGTAGCTGGGACTACAGGTGCGAACTGCCATACCCGCCTAATTTTTGTATGTTTTGTAAGACGGGGTTTTGCCATGTTGCCTAGGCTGGTCTCAAACTCCTTAGCTTATGCAATCTGCCCCCTTCAGCCTCCCAAAGTTCTGGTATTACAGGTGTGAGAAGCCATGCCTGGCCAGGGTAGTATTTTTTTCTTGACTTGTTAAGAATTAGCTTGATTCTCCCCTACCAGTGCACCATGAGTGGGGTATGGGGTTGGGGAAGGGATCAGCACAGGAATGCATGCTGGCCAGGCCAGGGTTTGTTGGAGCAAGTGGGGTTTGAAGGTTGTGGGACAAATACTTCCCAATTTTACCCTATGAACATGGTGGCAGGTCAGCTGGGACTTGCACATACACTGTGTCTGCTGGGTGTGCCTGGAAGTAGAGTGATGCCCTGGAACCTGCATGACCTAGTACTCAGAATACCTGGGCTTGGTTTCTAACCACTACCTTAGTCCAGTAACTCTGGGCCACAAATAAATTAACATAGATGAGTGCCCATGACTACCAGACAATATATATAAGTGCTTCTGGGCACCCAGAGAGGTATGCCTTGTTTTCTCCATGTAGAAGCTAGGAAATGAAGGTTCAGAGAAGTGATATGCCCACCGCATGCAATTCCCTCTACCTGGAAAGCCTCTGCTCACCCCATCCCCCTCTGCTGATGGAGTCAGTTTCTTTGTGTGGTCTCAGCACATTTCTCACATCTCCAGTGTGACACATATTTTATTCACAAGACATATGTCCCAAGGACAGGGACCCATGAAGGAACAACAGCAGAGAGAACTGTAGCTTTGAAAGGTGCTCCGCTTCATTTGTCCTTTCCCCAGGCAATGAGGAAAGGGACCCATAGCTATGGTCACAATGGAATTCTCAAAGAGACTCCTTCCCTATTGACTATATTCAATAGAAAATGAGTCCTTGGCATTCTGATCCTCAACAAAAAATATCGATATTAATATTTAGCATCCTTATATATTAAATAGACTCTAATGGGTTATGGGAGCTTTCTGAAATACTTTTTATACTATATTTCTTGAAGGAAATAAATAAGTTATAATAATTCACTTGTCCCATCTGGTTCAGTTTTGGGGGCCTTCTTCACTATGATTATTTTTAAAATCCATGGAAATAGAGGTGAAAACCCTTCTTCTCCTCACTGCACTATTGACATTATAAACATTGACCTAGATTATAACCATTAGGTTCTCATCAAAATGAAATATCTGCCCTGGGGTTTAAATTCCTAAACTTACTGTGTAAGATGAGCCTCCAATTAAAGACTTCTAATAAGAAAATCAGAGATTTGGTGTTAAAACATCATCAAGTAATCTGCGAGGAATGCTACTTTTAAATTTATAGCACTTACTATCATCTGATTTGAAGTAGAGTCTAGATCTATCTATCTTCTCCAGGGAGAGCTCCTTGAGGACAAGGAATTTGCCTCTTTCATGTTATTTGGCACAGTTTTTAGCCCATAAGAGGCTCTCAATAAATACTGGTTAAACAGAAATAAGAAAAAGGAGATGCTGAGCACAAAGAGCAAGGTAAAGCCATTCTGCTCTTTTTCTTCTTTGAAGATGATGATGGCAAGAGTTACCATAAACTGGCCAGGTGTGGTGGCTCAGGCCATAATCCCAGCAACCAAAGCCCAGGGTAGGAGGATCACTTAAGGCCAGGAGTTTGAAACTAGCCTGGGCAACAGCAAGACCCAGTATTTATAACAAACAAACAAAAAAAACTATCTAGGGGTGCACGCTTATAATTCTAGCCACTCAGGAGGCTGAGGCAGGAGGATTACTTGAGTGCAGTGAGATAAAATTGTGTCACTGCACTCCAACCTGAATGACAGAGCAAGACTTTGTATCTCAATTAAATAAGTAAATAAAGAGTTACTATAAACTGAGTTGTTTACTATGTGCCAGGCACTGTGTCAAGTACTTTATGTTGGCCAGCCATGGTGGCTCACTCCTTTAATTCCAGCACGTTGAGAGTAGGCCAAGTTGGGAGGATTGCTTGAGGCCAGGAGTTTCAGACCAGCCTGGGCAATATAGTGAGACCCTGTCTCTATCTAAGAAATTTAAAATAAAAAAAGCACTTTATGTGCAACAGTCCTTTTAACTCTTTAATTCTATAAGGAATCCATTTTTCCTTTAAGTAGATGAAGGCGCAGGGCCATTAACTAAAGTATCCAAGGTTACCTGACTTAGAGGTGATTTTCCAAGATCTCAATTCAGGTCTCTCTACATATTTTTAAACATTGCATTGCCTTTCCAAATGAACCAATATTTATTAGCCATTTTAGGCAAATAATTGGGCCAGGTATTAAAAAAATCATTTCTTATGTTCTTATTTCAGCTGGTATGCAAAGCAGCCCTGCTGGGGCTTGTATAGGGTAAATGATGGGCTGAAGTTAAAGATATACATATGTATAAGATGTATAGGATGGCGTTTTGTTAACCCTGGAAAGTTAAAGAGAACGAGAAGTTTTCAATGTAACAATTCCAGGCAGGAAAGTGTTAGCATGTTATGAGGAATTTCTCTTCCTCTGAGCCATTGGGCTTTTGCCAAGGCTTCAGGGTAGATGCTCCATTAGTGGAAGATGAATTTGATCCAAGGAGACATCTTCTCAATACTTGTTTAAGATTAGTCCGAGTAGGAATCACGTGGTAACAATTTGAAATGGAGTTTGTTAGAAAAACAGAAAAACATAGCTTTGTCTGGGTTGAGCCCAAAAATGGGTGACAGATGTTAATGATGAGTGACTGAACAGATGTTTGGGGGAGAATTACAAAAAGGGTTTCTATCATGCAGGATCTAAATCTTAACCTTCCTGGCTGATGCTGAAAGGAGAGCTTGTATGAAACATGTTCTTACAAAACTATTTGGTGGATCGTGACAAAGACGAATGACTGGGTACTATAATTTAAAACAGAAAATAAGGTAAATGGGAGTCCTTGTTTATGTGCATGTGTATATGTGTTTTTTTTTGTTTTTTGTTTTTTTTTACAAAGGTCAATGCTGTATTAAAGAATTGGAAAGTTGGCCGGGCGCAGTGGCTCACGCTTGTAATCCCAGCACTTTGGGAGGCCGAGGCGGGCGGATCACGAGGTCAGGAGATCGAGACCACGGTGAAACCCCATTTCTACTAAAAATACAAAAAAATTAGCCGGGCGTAGTGGCGGGCGCCTGTAGTCCCAGCTACTCGGAGAGGCTGAGGCAGGAGAATGGCGTGAACCCGGGAGGCGGAGCTTGCAGTGAGCCGAGACTGCACCACTGCACTCCAGCCTGGGCGACAGAGCAAGACTCCGTCTCAAAAAAAAAAAAAAAAAAGAATTGGAAAGTTGAATAAGTCATTCCATTCTGCTTCCCTATTTTTTCCACCCCTCCCCTCCAAATTGGTAGGAATGAGCAGTATTTGATACTGTACCTTAAGGCTCAACAAATTATTAAAATACTATCACATATATACATCCTGAAATATCTGCCCTGTAATTACATTTGGAAAAGAAAATTTCCTGCACAAACTTAATTGGTAGTTTTAGTTGGGGTCTCTGAGACTTACTTCAAGTTTTAAGGAGTTTAAAAAGATCCCCATTTCAAAATAAATAAGAGACAAAGGCAGATTTTAAAAGTTGTACAGCTACTGCCATAAGCCTGTCCCCACTGTGAAGTGGGTACACTTCACAGAAAGATGAACAGTTAGTTGTGTTACACAAATTATATACTTCCTGATAATTTGACTGAAATTTTGGGTGGACTGATCAGATGCATTTGTTAATTCATCTTCATATCTGGCCATAATTGACATGAATTTGACTTACCTTCTGCTAATTATAGCTGTAACTACACAATAGTACCAAACATCTGGTTAAAAAAGATGAATACAGGCCAGGCAAGTTGATTCACACCTGTAGTCCCAGCACTTTGGGAGGCCAAAGTGGGCCGATCACTTGAGCCCAGGAGTTCGAGAGCAGCCTGGCAACATGGTGAAACCCCATCTCTATAAAAAATACAAAAATTAGCTGGGCATGGTAGTATGTGCTGGTAGTCCCAGCTACTCAGGAGGCTGAGGTGGGAGGATCACTTGAGCCCAAGAGGTCAAGGCTGCAGTGAGCCAAGATCGCACCACTGTACTCTAGCCTGGGCAAGAGTGAGACCCTATCGCAAAAAAAAAAAAAAAAAAAAAAAGGATAAAGGATAAATACAGTAAAAAATCCAGATATTCTCAGTTTAGTATTCTAATATTAATGAATGCTATTGAATTTATGATAGACATTGTGTATACAATAGGCTCATATGTCATCATAACCTTGCAAGGTGGATTTATTATCTTCATTTAGTGAATGTGAAAGCAGAAGCCCAGAGAAGTTAAGTGACCCACAGAAGTTCACATGTATCAGTGAGTAGCAGGACCAGGATTTGTACCTTGGTCTGTGGTGTTCAAAATTTGTCTCACTTTCTAATATGCCAGACTATCCAGGGTAGAATAGATGTTTAATTATTTGATTAAATCCTTATATTTGATTAAATCTTTATATGTTACTGTATATCAAAATGGAATATGACTTAAAAGCCAGAATTCTCAAACTCATGATCTGAAGTCTCACTGTAATGCCATCAAAGAAAGAGTACTGGTAACTGTCTGTGTTATTGAAAGGGGAGGAAAAATACTAGATCCTTTCTTTGGCTTTGTCCTGAAGAGAGCTCAATAGAGAGGAAGGTAATAACTGAATAAAATGTCAGCTTTGGGCAGGGCAGTGTACTAGAAGCTATGAGGATTAAAAGCATAAATGAGATACCTTACAGCCTACAGAAGAGATAAGACATATACACAAATAGTGATGAGGAAGAAGGGCATACATGAAGGGACGTGAGAGTTTAGGGGAAAAAGAGATTTTAGCTATGGTGATTAGGCAAGCCTGCATAGAGGGGATGGCATCTGCACGGTGAGCTTTGAAGTTAAAGACAACGACCAGTAAAGGTTAGTCCTTTCTTCAGCTTGATTTTCCCTTCCTGTTCCTACTACCTCTCCTTCCCTACATTGCCAGACATGAAAGTGTCACCCTAGAAATGGAGAAGCAATAAGACGGAAGGCACTGGTCCCTTGACACTGGGCACTGCCATGGGAGTTCTAGAATACTTACTCTCATGTGATTATATGAGACTGCCAGGAAAAATTGCAAAGGGTTTTGAAATGGGCAACAAAAAGATTCTTGGGTGTCCTGAGTAGTTTACCCAGCCAGGCTATCTCTACTATTCATTGTCTTTGAACTATTTTACAACTCTGTAAGTTGTAGAGAACTGCTAGCAGGGCAAAAATGATTTCTTTTCCATATACAAACAAATTCTGGCTGGGCACAGTGGCTCATGCCTGTAATCTCAGCAATTTGGGAGGCCAAGGCAGGCAGATCACTTGAGGTCAGGAGTTTGAGACCAGCTTGGACAACATTGTGAAACCTCATCTCAAAAATACAAAAATTAGCCAGGTGTGGTGGCACATGTCTGTAATCCCAGCTACATGGGAGGCTGAGGCAGGAGAATTGCTTGAATCCAGGAGGCGGAGGTTGCAGTGAGCCAAGATTGTGCCACTCACTCCAGCCTGGGCGACAGAGTGAGATTCCATCTCAAAAGCAAAAACAAAAACAAACAAAAACGGAAGACAAATTCTGTCCAGTGAATTGATTTCCCCCTTTACTCCCTCTCTATTTCTGCCCCTTGGAAAAAGCCAGTTTTACATCTATTTGTAAATTCACATCAGTATTCCTGATTGACCTCTGTAAGTGGGGTACTTTAAATTCTCCTTTGAGCTGGTAGTAATATCTTACTGGTTCCTTCATTAGTTAATGGGTTAAAATCTTTGACATGTATTCATTTTATATTTGTATGAGAGTAAAGAATTTACCTTTATTTAACATTTTTTTTTTTAACAAGAAGAATATACTTTTATTTAAGCCACTGCTATTTTGGGCACAAAATATAGAATGCATGTATATATCTATATCTATCCATCTATTTCTATCTACCTATCTATAATGATCACATCTCTGTGCTAAGTAGATAGCTCCCGCAATCCTACCTTAATTATTTCCATGAGGACCAGCATTGACTCTTAATCACCAAATCCAAAGATTTTTTTCTCAGTCATCATTCATCTTAATGAGAGACATAGTAGAACAATGTTTCTCCCAATCATGAGTCACAACCCACAAGTGGGTCAGAGATCAGTTTAGTGGTTTACAGCCAGCATTAATAGGATTTATCATAGTGCATAACACGCAGTAAGTATAATTTGCGAAGCTTTGGATTCAGATACTTACATGTATTAGTTTACTAGGGCTGCCATAACACATTACGACAAACTGGGTGGCTTAGGACATTAGAAGTTTATTTTCTCATACTTCTGGAGGCCAGAAGTCTGAAATCAAGGTGTGGCAGGACTAAGCTCTCTTTGAAAGCTCTAGGGGAGAGTCCTTTCTAGACTCTTCTAACTTCTAGTGACTCCTGGCATTCCGTGGCTGGTGTTAGCATAACTGCAATCTTTGTTTTCATCTTCACAGCATCTTCTCTCTGTGCCCTTTTCTGTCTCTTATAAGGACACAGCCATTGGATTTAGGCCCTACTCTAACCCAGTGTGATCTTATCTTGATCTTTACCTAAATTATATCTGCAAAGGCCCTATTTCCAGATAAGGCCACATTACAAGGGTCAGTGTAGACATAAATTTTGGGTGACAATATTCAACCCACTACATATATATATATATGTAAATTCTTGATCACTATGTGAATTGTTTTTCTTATAATGAGAAGAGGTCTCAAAACTTTCAAACATAGGACTAGAAGACCTCTAGTACCTTTCTCACTCTGATTCCAAGAAGCATTTAACAAAGCTGGCTACATTTCCCTTTTTGGCAATAATAATATTAATAATTAATAAGTATAAAATTTATCCAAGTAATTTTACATGCAACAAATAATTCAATCTTATAAAGCCTTAGGAGTTGGGTTTTAATAATATGTCAATTTTAAAGATTATCACACAGCTAGAGAGCTAAGCAGCCAGGATTCAATCCCAGACCCATGGTTTTCCATCGTATGTTTATTTGGAACTTCATCTCCCTTTGCTTCCATATTGCTGCATTGATCTGGTGTATCTGACTTGGCTGCATTTTCTGGCCTCTATTTTTTTCTTTCCATCTCCTAATACTGTCATTTCATCAACTCTCGGCCATGGCCAGCTCCCGCCCAATCTCATTCAATTCTTCACTTTCTACTTTACAGGGATGGAGAAGACTTAATCCTATCTGGAAGGAGCCAGTGGACAGCAAAGATGGCAGAGAGAGAAAAGAGAGGGAGTGACAATGAAGTAAGGCTCCAGAGAGAGGACCAAGTGTCCCAGAGGAGGAATTCTCTTTCGGAAAGAGATAGACACCTCTTCCTGTGAGACATTTGGTCATTTTAACAAGGCAAATAGTGATAGCAGCAGAACCAGGAGGCTCCTGTCCCATTAGTTGGCTTTGGGTTCCCCAGTTTCTGGCTGTGAGGCTTGATGTGAAAGCCCAGGTCTTGTCTCTTGGACAAGGTGCTCCATTTTACAGATCAAGTTCGGCACAGGAAAATAGGATTTTGTATCAGTCCGTTTTCACACTGCTATAAAGAACTGCTTAAGACTAGGTAATTTATAAAGGAAAGAGGTTTAATTAACTCACAGTTTGGCATGGCTGAGGAGGCCTCAGGAAACTTCCAGTCATGGTGGAAGGCGAAGGGGAAGCGCACCTTATTCACAAGGCAGCAGAAAGGAGAATGAACGCAGGAGGAACTACCAAACACTTAGAAAACCATCAGATCTCGTGAGAACTCACTCACCATCACAAGAACAGCATGGGGGAAACTGCCCCCATGATTCAATTACCTCCACCTGGTCCCTTGACACGTGGGGATTATGGGGATTACAATTCAAGATGAGACTTTGGATGGGAACACAGGCAAACCATATCAGATGTAGTGCGAAATGTTTGGTTACTTAGTTTAAGAGATGTGGGAAAGCACACAAAAAGAAAAGGAGAAACAAAAATCTAACACCCCAAAGACTTCCTCTTTGTCACCTCATTACCTGAGCTAATGACTCCCCAAAACTCAGAGAACACGTCAGGAATCCAGGACAGCTGTGCTCCTCAGCCTGGAGGAGCTTTCAACAGGCACAGGAGTTGGACAATTACACGCTGGTACCTTTCCCAGATGATTTATGGAATATCCTGTGGCAAATAAGGAAGACACAAGCTTCAACAAATGATTTCTTTAAGTCGAGACCTTTAAACAAGAAAGCATTATTGAGGGGGCAATAAAACCATCAGAATGTGGCTCTGGCTTCTCTCCATCTTATTAGGCTTGAGGTAATTATCCAGGTAATTTAGGGAAAATAAACTGCCATTACCTGAATTATTCAGATAATTACCTCGCTGTTCTGCTTCAGTCCAGTGGTGGAGGGCTGGCTATAAATGTCTCACAGGCTCAGTCTGATTACAGAAAACAGGCTTGGCAATTGAGGAGCTGGGGGTGGAACAGTGGAAGGAGTTGAGCTCAAATAATTAGGGGTTTTAGACCAATCCCTGGCTAACTTACTCCTGGTTAGCCACTTTATCTCACTGAACCAAAAGGCATTTTGAAGATGGCAAACTATAAATTACTAACTGGTTGTTGTTCTGAACCCCGATTAACCTTAATAGGGAGAGCACCAGGTTCAAGAGGCTGAAGAAGAGACCCTGAGTCAGCAAAGGAGATAAGGGGTTTTATTAAGGGCTTACTCACAGAAGAGAAAGTCCAGTGGTGGTGGGCTGGACAACATAACCACATGGCCCAGTGGCATTGGGCTGAGCAGGAAGCTGCAACTACTTGCAAACAGCATGTAGTTTATATAGCATTTTCACTTAACACCTTCCCCTAATGACCTCCACCTGGCAACCTTCATTTAACTCAAAACTTAGGGCCTCAATCCCATGTACAGCTCGTGTTTCACTTCCATGGTTCAGGCCAGGGGCTCAGATGTTCTTCATAAACAAGGAATAATTTCTGGGTTGGCCACTCCCGAATTCCCTAGTTTGGAACACACATTCAGATGTGTCTGCCATACAGGGTCATTCTAAGGGTATGCTTAAGTTATTGCTATCAGGTGCATTTACCCTACACGGATACAATTTAAGCAATTATTATTAATCATATTTTTTCACTGGTCTTACCAACAGCTGATGTAAACTTTTGTTCTGGCATAAAGATGGATAGAAATTTTATGCTTTATGCTGAGGTATGAGATTCCAGGGCAATGCTTCTTAATGTTAGCTGCCCATTAGACTCAACTGGGGAACTTTTTTTGGGGGGAGAGATGGAATCTCGCTCTGTTGTCCAGGCTGGAGTGCAGTGGCATGACCTCAGCTCGCTGCAATGTCCGCCTCCCAGGTTCAAAGGATTCTCATGCCTCAGCCTCTGAGTAGCTGGGATTACAGGTGTGCGCCACCACACCTGGCTAATTTTTTTTGTATTTTTAGTACAGATGGAGTTTCACCATGTTGGCCTGGCTGGTCTCCAACTCCTGACCTCAAGTGATCCGCCTGCCTCGGCTTCCCAAAGTGCTGGGACTCGGGCGTGAGCCACTGCACCTGGCCTCAATTGGGGAACTTTTAAAAAATAGAGGATTTCCAGGCCCCACACCATATCAATTAAATTTGAATCTCTAGGGTCGAGCTCCTGACATTGGTATTTTTAACAAGCTCTCCAGATGATTCTAACAGGCAGAACTACTGCACATCAGAGAAAGAAGGGAAGGGAGATTTCTGTTACTGAATGGTCGTATCCAAGATTTGACATTTCTGATGGATAAGTCTCAGAGTGACAGGTGAAGCTGAGTGTTCAGCCTCTTCCCCCAGAGTTCTAGGCACAAGGGATCTGCGATGGTTTGAATGTTTATGTCCCTCCAACATTCATGTTGAACCTTAATCCACAGCGCAACAGTATCAAGAGGTGTGGCCTTTAGGAGCTGATTAGGCCATGAAGGCTCTGCCTCATGGATGGGATCAGCACCCTTATAAAAGGACTTGACGGAGTGCATTCAGCCCCTTTTTTGCTCCTTCCATTCCTTCCACATTGTGGGAACACAGCATGCCCTCTGGAAGATGCAGCAACACAGCACCATTTTGGATGCAGAGACCACATCCTTGCAGGACACCAAACCTGCTAGCGCCTTGATTTTGGACTTCCAGCCTCCAGAACTAAAAGAAATATATTTCTGTTCTTTATAAATGACCCAGTCTCAGGTATTTTTTTACTGCCATAGGAACAGACTAGGACCGGGCCCAAATTTCCCCATCTCTGGATTTCAGAGGTCCCTGATCTGAATGGCAGAAAAGGAGTTTGCTGTGCCTATCTGCTGAACTGTACACCACTCCCGTACAAAAAGGCCATGAGGCTCTGGCAGTGCCTGCTCTACATACCAGGTTTGTTTGAGTAACCAAAGGACTCATCAAAGGCTGCTTAACCACTGCTAGTTGTTAGCAGAGATGGGCAGAAAGAATCATTTTCACTTCCTTGTAATTTCCTAAAACTGCCCCTCCCAAGGATTAGGAACAGGCACATCCCCACCATGAGTGACCAGGGCTCTATAAGGTGCATTTGTGCATCACATCAACACTCATTAAAAACAATGAGACAGTAACTGCAAAAAGACGTTACTTCATCCCGGCAGCAAGTTCCCAGGGGCAAACTTGCCATCTGCTAGGCAGCGCTAGGAACCAGAAAACTTTTGAAGCAATTCAGTTGGATCCTCCAGCTTTGAAGCATCTGGTTGGTAACTGGGCTATCAGCATGAAGTTACCTTCTCAGTTTCAAACACCCCATTATTGGAACCTGAAGATAGAATTCCTGTGGTCTAGACACAAATGCCTGCTACTAGGATTTACAGATGGGGCTCTCCTTTAAGTCTTAGGAGACATGGCTCAGAAATGATCATGCAATCTCTCAACAATTTCTCAGGAATGACCAACAATCTCTCACAATACAGCAAAACATCTGTTTCTTACATGTAACTCCACCGAACACAAGCTGCCTTCCCCATACACATGTTTTTCTGGCGGGGATTATATGACATGTGAATTCAAAGGACCATTTCTTTTGCCCCATGACAAGCCTTTCAGAGAGTGAAGTGCTTGGATTTAGAGTGATTCTCCTAGAGGATTTACCCCCAGTTGTTGAAATATGGCAAATACCAAGTGTCCACGATTTATTATAAGACAATAAAGTGATTGTTCCTTATGGAGTACTCCCTACACTCTGGAGAAAAGCAAACAATAGCATGTGTTCTTTCTTCCTCTTAGAAAATAGTCTAGTCTTTTAAAATTCTCCTTGACTGCATAGAGCTTTGTTATCTTTCAAGGTCCTGTTCAAATGTTGCCTCCCCTGCAAAGCCTTCTAGGGTCTTCCTGAGCAGAATTAACCATGCCTTATGTGGCAGCTTAGGTTTTTTTTTCTTTTTTTTTTTTAAACCAACTTGACGCTCAGTAACATTGTGTGTGTGTGTGTGTTTTTTTTTTTTTTTTTTGAGACGGAGTTTCACTCTTGTTACCCAGGCTGGAGTGCAATGGTGCAATCTTGGCTCATTGTAACCTCCGCCTCCCAGATTCAAGCAATTCTCCTGCCTCAGCCTCCTGAGTAGATGGGATTACAGGCGCCTGCCACCACACACGGCTAAATTTTGTATTTTTAGTAGAGACAGGGTTTCACTGTGTTGGGCAGGCTGGTCTTGAACTCCTGACCTCAGGTGATCTGCCCGCCTCAGCCTCCCAAAATGCTGGGATTATAGGCATGAGCCACTGCGCCCAGCCAACATTGTGTAATATTATTTAGTTATTCAGTATGTGTGTCTGCCTTTCTTCCCTCCCACCCCTACTCCCTGTACACCAGACTATGAGCTCCTCAAAGACAGAAATAATGTAGGTGCACAGTAAATATTACGTGTGGAATTGAATGTGATTCCTGGGACAGTTATAATATTCTTTCACAGTGGGAGTCAGGGCTATTTGACTTTTTAAAGTGCTTCCGTAAAGGGGTGTTCCACGTGCTCACAGGGAATATTTTCTGAATCTTCTCATCTATTGCCTCACATTCACTATGAAATTTTCCTCCTGAGATAGTCCTGGCTTTTTTGCTGGGATGTTCATGCTTCGGTTTTTTTTTTTTTCCTGACTGTTTTTTTTTGACCCCTTCTGGTCATTTCCCATTTACCATTTCACATCTTGGGCAGAGCTGGCATTTGACTATAATTCACTACCATCCCAAGCTGCTACCGAACATTGCCTCAAGAACCCAGTCCCCACCTGCGATGTACCTTCTTCCAGATATTGCACTTGGGAAAAGTCTCCAGAATGATTTTTAAAAGAAGACAGGCTTGTGTAATAAGAACGAGCACAGTTCTGGAGTCAGTCATATCTGTATTTGATATCTACCTTGAGTTTTGCTATATAGTGATCTTGGGTGAATTATTTAACCTCCTTAAAGTCCAATTTCTTCACCTATAAACTGGGGATAATAATAGTTCCTACCTTTTCAGGTGGCAAATAGTAATAATCCCATCGTTTGACTACTTGCTTAATGTTAGGTCTTGGGCAAGTCCACTTTTTATTTAATTTATTTTTTTGAGATGGAGTCTCCACTGCCCTCGCGGCTGGAGGGCAGTGGCGCGATCTTGGCTCCTGGGTTCAACCTCCGCCCCTCCGGGTTCAAGCGATTCTCCTGCCTCAGCCTCCCCAGTAGCTGGGATTACAGGCGCCTGCCACCATGCCTGGCTAATTTTTGTATTTTTAGTAAAGATAGGGTTTCGCCACATTGGCCAGGCTGGTCTCGAACTTTTGACCTCAAGTGATCTGCCCACCTCAGCCTCCCAAAGTGCTGGGATTACAAGCGTGAGCCACCGCACCCGGCCGCAAGCCCACTTTATGTGAACTATTACATTTAATCTTCGTAACAGGATTGTTGCAGCTTGGGTCCTCTGAGAGACAAATTCTAAGATGCAGAGTAGTATGCAGGAAGTTTATTAGGGAGTGCTTTCAGGATTAACACCTGTGAAGAGGGAGCGAAAGAAGCAGAATTGGGCAGACAGAGAAACTGAGCTGTAGTACAGTTTTAACAGAGGCTTCACGCAACCTCACAGGACAGTTTAAAGCTGGGAGAGCACTTCAGAGTTGTGTTGCAGTGCAGGGAGGGAGCTGAGGTCTTTATACTTCTACAAATGATCCATCATGGGAAGCAGGCTGTCCTTTCCCTGAAGGGAGTGTGGCCTCAAATGAGGTAGCTCTTTCCAGCTGAGGGCAATTTTTGGAAAGGGCTGACAACTGTGGGGCAATACTCCTAAAAGCACCCATTGCACAAATTATAATTATTATTAGAGACAAGGTCTCACTGTTGTCCAGACTGGCCTCAATCTCCTGGACTCAAGCGATCCTCCTGCCTCAGCTTCCCAAAGTGCTGGGATTACAGATGTTAGCCATCATGCCTGGCCTATTGCATAAATTATGTGAGATAACATATAAAACATTTAGCACAATGCTTGTCAGAGTAATCACTTCCTAAATGTTACCTGCTATCACCATCATCATCATCATCATCATCATCAACCACCAGATAGTCCACACTTGCCATCTTGCAAGCAAGAACATAATAAACTGCTCAGCCTTTAGAGAAGTTGATGGATGTATTTTCTGAATTCTTATTTTAAAATGAAAGACCTAATGCCCATGTCAATGGAAAAGATTCCTAGACAGTGTATTAGTCAGGGTTCTCCAGAGCAACAGGACCAATAGGATAGGATGTGTGAATTTATAAAGAGAGAGGGAGAGACAGAGAGATTTTAAACAATTGGTTTAGGTGATTATGAATATGAAGACTGGCAAGTCCTAAATTTGCAGGGTAGATCAGCAGGCTGGAGGCGCAGGGAAGAACTAATGTTGCAGTTCAAGTCTGAAGGTTGCCTGCTGGCAGAATTGCTTTTTGCTCAAGGGAGATCAGTCTGTGCTGTTAAGACCTTCAACTGACTGGATGAAGCCCACACACATTATGGAGGGTAATCCATTTACTCACAGTCCACTGATTCAAATGTTAATCTCATCCAAATACCCTCATAGAAATATATAGAATAATGTTTGGCCAAATATCTGGGCACTGTGTCCTAGCCAAGTTAACACAAAGTTAACCATCATAGGAGTGAATACGGGACTTCGCCTCTAGTTTATGGAATCAGAAAATTTGACAAAGAGAGTCATATGGAGTGCATAATATTATTCTGTCACAGTGTTGGGAAAGGGTTTCAGGTTTCTCTGCTTTCCTTTGCTAATTTTGCCTATGAAGTTCTTGGGATGATATAATTAAATCAGTAACATTCTTGAGTCACTGATGGTGATATAAATTTAATGATGTTATATAGTATGTGGTAGGGTACTGAACAATGGAGATTTAATCACTGAATACTTATTTTAGACCAAACTTTACTGTAGCACTGGAAATATAGAGATAAATAAAATAAATGTCCTGTCTTCAAGAAGCTATTTTCTAATTAGAACACAAACATTCCAATGAGCACAATATAATACAATAATTGCTTCACTGAAGACAGAGACAAATATATTGTGAGTATAGGAGGATCACCTAAATTAGTTTGGGGAAATGGCATAATTTGCAGAGGTGGCAGTTTTTCAGCTGACATGAAAGATGTCAATTTTAGGGATGCCAAGTTTGGTGGGAGATACCTAGGAGTGAAGGCAACACCATTTAAGGTAATGGTAGCATAAATGACATATGGCATGTTCAATAATATATGCATTTTCTGGATGAACAGAGTAAGATGTGATAGTGTAGGGGAATGGTGGGACATGAGGCAGGTTAGGGAGACAGTGGCCATATCTTGAAGGCTTATGTGTTATGCAAAGCAATTTGGAGATTGTTCCATGGGTAATAAGGTTTTGAGAAAGAAAATAATATGATCAAATATGAGTGCAAGGCTGGGCGCAATGGCTCACGCCCATAATCCCAGCACTTTGGGAGGCCAAGTAGGGGGCAGATAACCTGAGGTCAGGAGTTCGAGACCAGCTTGGCCAACATGGAGAAACCCCGTCTCTACTAAAAATACAAAAATTAGTTGAGTTTGGTCGTGTGTGCCTATAATCCCAGCTACTTGGGAGGCTGAGGCAGGAGAATCACTTGAACGCAGGAGGCGGAGTTTGCAGTGAGCCGAGATCACACCACTGCACTCCCGCCTGGGTGACAGAGTGAGACTCTGTCTCAAAACAAAACAAAACAAAAACAAATATGAGTGCAATAATATTTTGATATTTTATTGGCAATGTGGGGGGTGAATTGGAAGGGTCAAAAACTATAGACCAAAAGGCGATAGATGTAATAGTCAAGGAGAGAGATGATGAGAGTAGCTATTATAGAGTAGTGTTGGTAAAGACAGAGGACATGATGCGTGCCAAAAACTGGGGAGGAAGGGGATGGAGAGGCAATAAGACTAGATGATTTACTGGCTATAGCCATAAGAGAGAATTAAATATTAATGATATGGGATATCTCCAGGGTTTCTATCTTGGGAAGTGGGTAAATAATTGTGCATATCATAAAGCTAAGGAAGATAGGATGAAAAGCAAGGTGAGGTAGACAGAAGAGACAAAAAAGTTAGTTCAATTTTTGGCTGCTAAATTTGAGGTGCTTAGGAAACATATTAATGCTTACAATTTATAAATATGTAGAAATCAAACAACACACTCCTAAAAACCAGTGGATTAAAGAGAAAAATCACAAGGGAAATTAGAAAACACTTTGAAATGAATGAAAATGAAAACGCAACATCCCAAAACATATTAGGATACACAAACGCAATGCTTGGAGGGAAATTAAAGAGGTAAACGTGTATATTTAAAAATAGATTAAGACCTCTTCCGTGCAGAAGCTTTTTAGTTTAATTAGATCCCGTTTGTCTATTTTTGCTTTTATTGCATTTGCTTTTGGCATCTTCATCATGAAATCTTTGCCCATGCCCACGTCCTGAATGGTATCACCTAGGTTGTCTTCCAGGGTTTTTATAGTTTGGGGTTTTACATTTAAGTCTTTAATCCATCTTGAGTTAATTTTTGTATATCGTGTAAAGAAGGAGTCCAGTTTCAATTTTCTGCATATGGCCATCCAGTTATTCCAGCACCATTTATTGAATAGGGAATCCTTTTCCCATTGCTTGTTTTTCTCAGGTTTGTAAAAAATCAGATAGTTGTAGGTGTGTGGTCTTATTTCTGGGTTCTCTATTCTGTTCCATTGGCCTATGTGTCTGTTTTTGTACCAGTACCATGCTGTTTTGGTTACTGTATCCCTGTAGTATGGTTTGAAGTCAAGTAGCATGATACCTCCAGCTTTTTGCTTAGGATTGCCTATTGGCTATTCAGACTCTTTTTTCAACAGAGTAAACAGACAATCTACAGAATAGGAGAAAATTTTTGCAAACTCTGCATCTGACAAAGGTCTAATATCCAGCATCTATAAGGAACTTAAACAGATTTACCAGAAAGAAACAAACAACACCATTAAAAAGTAGGCAAAGGCCATGAACAGACACTTCCTCAAAGAAGACATAGATGTGGCCAACAAGCGTATGAAAAAAGCTGAACATCACTGATCCTTAGAGAAATGCAAATCAAAACCACAATGAGATACCATCTCACACCAGTCAGAATGGCATTATTAAAAAGTGAAAAAATAACAGATGCTGATGAGGTTGTGGAGAAAAAAGAACACTTATACACTGTGGGTGGGAGTGTAAATTAGTTCAACCATTGTGGAAGACAATGTGGCGATTCTTCAAAGAACTAAGGTCAGAAATACCATTCCACCCAGCACTCTCATTACTGAGTGTATACCCAAAGAAATAGGAATCGTTCTTTATAAAGACACATGCACATGTATGTTCACTGCAGCACTATTCACAATAGCAAAGACATGGAATCAACCTAAATGCCTGTCAATGACAGACTAGATAAAGAAAATGTGGTACGTTTACACCATGAAATATATGCAGGCATTAAAAAGAATGAGATCATGTCCTTTGTAGGGACATGGTGGAACTGGAGGCCATTATCCTTGGCAAACTGACACAGGCACAGAAAACCAAATACCACATGTTCTTGCTTACAAGTGGGAGCTAAATAATGAGAACACTTGGACACATAGAGGGGAACAACACATACTGGGGCCTGTCAGAAGGTAGACAGTGGGAGGAGGGAGAGGATCAGGAAAAATAACTAATGGGTTCTAGGCTTAATACCTGAGTGATGAAATAATTGGTACAAGAAACCCCCATGACACGCATTTACTAACAAACCTACACGTCCTGCACATGTACTCCTAAATTTAAAAGTTAAAAAAAGATAAGACCTCAAATTAATAAACTAAGCCTCCGCTTTAAGAAACTAGAAAAAGAAGAGCAAATTAATCCCAAGGCAGGTAGAAGTAAATAATAAATATCAGAGCAGAAAGAATGAAATCGAGAATAGTAAAACAATAGAGAAAATCAATGAACAAAAACTTTGTTCTTTGAAATGATCAACCAAATTGACAAACATTTAGGTTTGTCAATTTGACCATGAACAAAAGAGAGAAGATTCACATCACTGGAATGAAAGAGGGGACATTATACTACTGGTGTTATAAAAATAAAGACGTTTACAAGGGAATACTATGAAAAATTAATATATATGCCAAAAAATTAGATAACCTAGATGAAATGGACAAATTGCTAGAAAGACACACACTAATGAATTTGACTCAGGAAGAGATAATAAATCTTCATAGGCCTATAACAAATAAGGAGATTGAATTACTAATGAGAAAACTTCCCACAAAGAAAAGTCCAGGACCAGACGATTTCACTGGTGAATTCTACCAAACATTTAAAGAAGAATTAACACCAATTTTTCACACATTATTCCGAAAAATAGAAGAGGGAACACTTTCTATGAGGCTAACACATTCTTTGAGGCCAGCATATTTAAACCAGGCAAAGACATCACAAGAAAGGGAAATGATAGAGCAGTATCTCTTATGAATGTAGGCGTAAAATCTTCAACAAAATACTAGCAAACTGAATTCAACCATATATTAAAAATAATATACACCAAGACTAAGTGGGATTTATCTCAGGAATGCAAGTTTGTTTCAATATATGCAAATTAATCAATGTGATGCACCATATTAATAGAATACAGAGAAAAGCCCTACATGATCACCTCAATAGATGCAAAACAAACAAACAAACAAACAAACATTTGACAAACACCAACACCGTTTCATCATTTAAAAAAAAAAAAACACTCAACAAAGTTTCTTCTACCTGTTCCCTCAACAGAGGGAACTTCCTCAACCTAAAAAGGGTATCTAGCAAAAATGCACAGTTAATATGCTACTTAATAGGTGAAAGACAGAAAGCTTTCCCCCTAACATCAGCAACAAGACAAGAATGTCTGATCTTGCTATGTCTATTCAATATTATACTGGAGGTTCTAGCCAGGGTAATTATGAATGAAAAAAGAAATCAAATAATCCAGATTGGAAAGGAAGAAGTAAAACTGTCTCTGTTAATGGATGACATCATATTGCATAAAGAAAATCTTACGGAATCCACAAAAACATTACTAGGGCTAATAAATAAATTCTGCAAGGTTGAAGAATGCAAGATTGATATCTAAAAATCAAGGGTATTTTTCCATGTAATACTCTGCAGCCATAAGAAAAGAATGAGATCGTGTCCTTTGCAGGGACATGGATAAAGCTGGAAGCCATCATTCTCAGCAAACTAACAGAGGAACAGAAAACCAAATGCCGCATCTTCTCACTCATAAGTGGGAGTTGAACAATGAGAACACATGGACACAGGGAGAGGAACAACACACCAGGGCCTGTTGGTGGGTGGAGGGCAAGGGGAGGGAGGGCATTAGGACAAATACCTAATGCAGGGCTTAAAACCTAGATGATGGGTTAATAGATGCAGCAAACCACCATGGCACATGTATACCTACGTAACAACCTGCACATTCTGCACATGTATCCAGGAACTTAAAGTTAAAAAAAATCAAGTGTATTTTTATATATTGCCAATGAACAATCAAAAATGAAACAAAAAAATTTTATTTTTGGATGCAGTAATATCAAATATAATACAATTCCAATTTTGATACAATATAAAAAAGAGGTGCAAATGTGTACATCAAAAATTACAAATCATTACTGAAAGAAATTCAAAGAAATCTAAATAAATGGAAAGACATCCTGTGTTCAAGAATTGTTAAAACTTAATATTGTCAACATGGTAATACTCCACAAAATAGCCCACAGATTCAATGCAATAATTAACAAAATCCTAGCTGCACACCCCCCACCCCACCTCTTCTTTTTTTTTTGCAGAAATGAAAAAGTTCATCCTAAAATTCATATGGAATTGCAAGGGACCCTGAATAGCCAAAACAGTTTTTGAAAACGAACAAAGTTGGAGAGCTCACACTTCCTGATTTCAAAGCAATAAAACAGTACAGTTATGAAGACTGTATGGCACTGGCATAAGGATAGACACAAAGACAGATGGAATAGAACAGGGGCAGTTTCATATACAGTAAATTGATTTCTGACAAGAGTGCCAAGATAATTCAGTGGTGGCAAAGAATAGTCTTTTCAACAAATAGTGCTGAGACAACTAGATAGCCATATGCAAACAATAAAGTTGAACACCTCCCTTACCTTCCACTGTATATAAAAGTTATAATAATTCAAAACAGAAAAAGCCTCAATAAAAATATGTTAATAAAAATTCTGTTTAAAATGAATCCAAAGACTTTGCACAGGTGAAGAATCAGAGCTTTTGAGACAGGTACACAGAAGGGGATCAGAAGAACGGGAACCGTGTAAGAAGAAAAGGTGTCCACATTGGATCGGACCAAAATGGGGACTTTCCCTTTAACCTCCCCACTAAATCTTCCCATCAGTTTTGCAGTAGCACTGTGCTGAGAGTTGAGAGATTACAGAGAAAACACAGTCATTCTCCTTGACCCCCAAGGAGCTCACAGTGCAGTGGAGGAGACAGATCTGAACACAGATAATAGGGTACAATGGATAAGGCCATAATAGAGGGCTGAATGAGGCACTGTGAGGGCTAAACACTTATACTGCACATTACCCATCTTGATTTGATTGCAGTTGCCACAGTGGGCCCAGTGCACCATGAAGTGCCTTGCTCATTGAGATGGCTAAAATGACCTGCTTGGCCAGGGCTCAGCCATGCAGGTAGAAGACAGGTTATACAACTCCTTCTTATGATGGAGACTCTTTACTCAGTTGACATTGGTGGTGAGACTGAAGCATGTTTTCAAAATTCCACAACCTCTAGGAATGCCTCCTGTTTAGCCCTGTCCTATTTAGGGGTCCACTTGTCTTTCTAATTGGTCTTCTTAGAAATTAGGCTTTTAATTTTTATAGATCATTTTGCATGGGCCCATAGGTTGCTTTGAAATGAATCAAATTGCTTCATTTTTTTTATCGCAATGTTAACTGTTATATAGATCACTGTCTTTCCAACATTAATGAGCATAGGAATCACGAATAGTCTTGTTAAACCATAAACTCTGATTCAGTAGGTCTGGGGTGGGGCCTGAGAGTCTGCATTTCTAACCAGCTCCTAGGTGATGTCAATTCTGGTGGTCCATGGGCTACACTTTGGTTAGTGAGGCAAGACTACACTTTAATATTTTAGTATTTACCGAGGACTTTAATGCCTACTATTTAGGTAATATTCAGAATAACCCTGTGAGGTAGGCAAGGTGGTTATTATTATTCTCATTATAGCAGATGGGGAAACTGAGGCAATAATGGCTAGCCAGAGAATGCTAGGACACACCTTACTTGGAACTCAGCCTCATACTCTCTGATTCCTTCATAGCAGATATGCTAGTCTTTTAATCAACTATGTTATTTCTGGTGACAAGAACTGTGCCTTGATCATCCCTGTGTCCCCTGCAGTTTCTAGTGTGGTGTTTGGTACATGGCAAGCATCTGGTGATGTTTATCCTGAAATTTCTTTTTATATCCCAACCGCCACTATGCAATCTTCTGGGTGCTTTATTTTATATTTATTATTCTAATTCTCACACTCACTCTTTCAGGCAGGTTTATTAATTGCATTGCACTGTGTGGAAAATAAGTATCAGAAAGGCAGAGTGACTTGTACACGCTACCTAGATAAAAATGGGAGAAAAGGTAGAATTTAAATCCACATCTGCCATATAAAGGAGCCCACAGTGTTTTATTTTATATTTTTAATTATGGATTCTTGCACAGCTGATGAAATGAAGAAGTACTTTTCAATCAACTATTTATTACTGATATCCAGATTGTCAAAAGTCTTTAGAAAGTTGATTGTGAGAATGATAGTTGGTCTGCCCAAGGTCTCTGAAGATAAAAAAGGCTGTTCTCATTTTCCTTCTGCACATCCTCACAGCTGTTGTAATCGCTATCTGCAGCTTTACACCAAATGACAGAGAATAATTGATGGGATTGGAGGTCTCTGTAAAGAAAATAAACTTGTTCTGATGTTCCTTCTATATTTCGCAGTTGCTGAAATTTTTAATCGAAGGGTTGTTAGTCAAGAAAGAGTGCAGAAAAAGTTAGTGGTCTTGTTGGTGCCCTCAAGGATGCTCTGAGTAGATGTTAGGAAAGAACTTTATGCCATAGACGCACAAAACATTTGAGTTCTTGCTTTCTGAAAGAGCCTGCGTTCCTACCAGAGCATGGTCTTTCACAGACATTAAGGGGCAAGAGGGATTTTTAAAAATCATGTGCTGAGCCTGGTCAACTAATTAATGTGGCATTTTATTTTATTTATTTTATGTATTTTTTTGAGACGGAGTTTCGCTCTTGTTGCTCAGGCTGGAGTGCAACCGCGTGATCTTGGCTCACTGCAACTTCCCTCCTGGGTTCAAGCAATTCTCCTGCCTCAGCCTCCTGAGTAGCTGGGATTACAGGCACCCACTACCACACCCAGCTAATTGTGGCACTTTAAAAATATGCCTATAAATTCTTTCTAATCATAAGGTGGGGTCTAGATCCCCTCTCCTTGAATGTAGGTGGCTTGTGCTTGCTTTGATCAGTAGGATACAGCAGTTGTGAGGCTGGGTAACTTCTGAGGCTAAGACATTAAAGACCATGTAGTTCCTGCCTTGTTTACTGAAACAATCATGCTTCGGGTCCTAAGCCTCTAAGGAAAAAATCCAACTACCCTGAGCAGTCATGTTGTGAGGAATTCCATGCCACACGGAGAAGACATGTGTAGGCATTCTGGTTCACAGTCTCAGCTGAGTCCAGCCCTCAAGTCCTCCCAGCCTAGGCACCAGACATACCAGTGAAGAAGCCTCCAGATGACTCAGCCCCTCGGCCACTTGTAGCATCCTTTGTTTTTGCATCCCAGATGAGGCCTCAGACATTGTGGAGCAGAGATAAGCCATCCTCCCTATAAAATGTCCCAATTCATAATAAAATAGTTTTTATTTTACACTACGAAGTTGGGGATGGTGTGTTATAAGTCAATAGGTAACGTAGCAATCAGTCAGAATTCTTTAGATAGCAAGTGAAAAAGGTAAACTCTGACTAGTTTTGGAAGAAGAGAAATCTACTGGAAGGTGTACTGTGGCGGCCACGGGGCTGTGCCTCACAGATCCCTGATTGTGACAGCGAGACTGGCGGATGGTCCCAGCTGCTGCACTCGAATCTCTAACTGTGTTACACTGAATACAAGTGCCCCCACAAGCTTAGGCGTGTCAGATTTAGCAAATAAAAATACAGGATTCTCATGCAATATTTGGGTCCTATTTATACTAACAAATGGTTCATCATTTATCTGAAATGCAAATTCGAATTTAACTGGGTGTCCTAAAAGTAATCTGGCAACCCTACACAAGTTGCTCCCAGCTAGTGAGTGAATGTGGCAAGATTCTGTACTGGGCTGTTCTTGGGAGACACAGGACTCCTCTGATAGGTGACTCTGGCTCAAGGATTCTCCATCGGACTTGGTGAACTTCCTTAGAACTGCACTGCAGCCCAAGACTCTTCCACCCAAACTTTCCCCTTTATTCTTCTCTTCACAAACATTAAACCCTCTTCTTTGTCTGATGGCTCTCCCAGACTTCTCTGTCTCCATCCACATTTTCTCTCACATTTTCTATCACAAGACATAGATTAGATATTTTCCCTAATCTATGTCTTGCACTGCTAATCTCACCTCAGAACTGCTCATAGGACTCAGAATAACACAGGAACTTCACATGAATGAAAGTCTGAGTAACTAAAACACAGGAAGAGCTCTGACGCAACTCAGTGTCAGGAACTCAAATGCTTCCACATCTTCCTCTCTCTGTTTCTCTTTTATGCCTCTCATGTTCCATCCGTTCATTCTTTTGCTCTACAGATTTGCCTCCTCCATCTGACAGTGGAACATGGTTGTCAAAACTCACACATTTCACATCTTGCAACATTCACCATCAGTGAGGTGTTTACTTACTTTGAGTTTGAAAAATTGAGGGAAAGGCTCTGAGTGGCCTTGCATGGGTTAGATGCCCATCTCTGGACCAATCAGGTATGGCCAGGGGTAGAATCTTTAAGAATATAGGCTGGGCACAGTGGCTCATGCCTACAATCCCAACACTTTGGGAGGCTGAGGTGGGAGGATCGCTTGAGGTCAGGAGTTCAAGACCAGCCTGGCCAACATAGCAAAACCCCGACTCTACTAAAAACACACACACAAATGAGCTGGGCGTGGTGGTGCATGCCTGTGGGAGGCTGAGGCAGGAGAATCGCTTGAACCTGGGAGGCAGAGGTTGTACTGAGTCGAGATTGCACCACTGTACTCCAGCCTGGACGACAGAGTGAAACTCCATCTCAAAAAGAAAAATATATATATATATATGTGTGTATATATATATATGTGTGTGTATATATATTTATGTACATATATATGTGTGTGTGTATATATGTATATATATATAATTTCCTGTGCGTGCAAATCACATGGTTGCAATTGAAGGAAGAACTATTCTCAAATGGACAGAGGGGGTTGGATAGACAATATCATAGGTGGGTGTCCACCATAGCCCCGGAAATACTGTGGAGGATCAGCCAGACTTACTGTTGTACATAAAAATTCAGAGTTAATTAATGGTTGATTGAGTCCATTGAATGATGAGAACTGAGTTCCTCCAATGTAGCATGGATGCTCTGTGGTAGAGTCTTTAGACATATTATTTCTTAATAATATTTATAACAGACCCCATGAGGTAGTTATTATTCCTTTGTTATAGATAAAGAAACTGAAATTCAGGCTATTAAGCAACTTACTCAAGGTCATTTAGTAAATAGGAGGGAGCTAGGTTTTGAAACCAGGTCTCTGTTTTCCCATGTCTTTCTACTACTCCTAGTGGGTTGTTCAGTATTAAGTGGAATCACAATGGGATAATTGGATTTTCATCATTATAACAGATTGCTTTGGTGTGGTATATGCATAACTCCAAGTTTTATTTTCTTGTATGAAAAATTAAGTCTATTTACTCCTTTGAAGAAAAATTCATAATGTTTGAATAAACATACTATGTGCTAGGTGCTGGGCCACTGTCTGTAAGAGAGACAAATATAAATAAAACTTGCCTCTGCACTCAAACAATCTTAACAGTCTGACCTGAGGGTGGAGGAATGGGCAGAGTATGGATATGTTTATAAATTACACAAATAAGAGAATGTTGGAATCAGGAACATGTTAAGTGTGGGATACGTATGAAACTTTCCTTCGTTCCCAGTTGAATAACTTGATATTCAAGAACTTTAAAGAACTCAGAAAAGTGGTGTTTATATTTGGAAAATAGCTTCTGTATTTTATACATTGCCCCATATTTTATATATTATATTTCACTCTTTGAACATTATTTAAAAACTTACAAAAGAGGAAATAATAACACATTATATACTATTTATTCTATTGCTAGATACTTAACATACATTATCACGTTTAATCCCCACGAGAGTCCTGCTGCATGTATGTAACAAGCCTCATTTGACAGAAGAAAGAGTTGAAACCAAGAGTTAAGTGAATTGCTGAACATCCCTTGCTGCTAATTGTAAGTGGTAGGATTTGCTCCTGGGATGTTTGATTCCAGAGCCCATGCTTTTACTATTATGCCATTTGAGATAGCTTTGGTTATATAGATGTTTACTAACCTATGTGTGCACACAAATACAGTCACACATATATACATATTTTCTCTGGAGAGAAATATAGCAAGCTTTGCTATCTGGCCTGTGCACATGTTGACCCTTCTGCCTGAAAATGTTATTCCTGTGGCTTTCTGCGTAGTTGGCTTCTTGTCATCTTATGAGTCTCAGCTTAAATGTTACCTCCTGACTTTCTATATCTCCCAATGCAGAGTTATGAATATCAGAGTTCTCCTCCCACTATCAATGATAACAAAACGGAACAAAATATATGAGGCAACTGTTGTCAGTCGTTGGACGTTAGAAGTCACAGGATTGTGAGGCTTAACAGAAGAGAAGCTTACAAAATGATTTGGGAAGAGACTGCAGTTCTCTTGATGTTTTGCTGAATGGAAGAAATAGAAATGGAGTTTGGGGCTACTGAGGTGGCCAGAATTTCTGGGACAGGGTACTGGAGAAGAGAATGCTGTACAGAACAGGAACTTTAAAAATATGCATAGAGAACCCATTGGGTCTTTGAAAACTAAGCTGCATATATGCAGGGTAAGACTACACAAGGCCTAGCAGAGAAGAGTTCCTGGGGAGCTGAGAACTGAACAATGATTCCAGAGGTCACACAGTGCTTGGAGATGTTGACATTCCAACCATTCAAGGAGAAGCAGTCCCATTGAAAACTCAGAGAATTTAAGTGAGATGTTAAAAAGACCACATTTTAGAATGAAGGATCATTGCCTGAAGTAAGGGCAACTCTACACCCACCCTAAAAAGGTATAAAACCAAGCCTCAGTAGGATCAAGATGATCTGCTAGTAGCCTAAGTGCGTGCTAAAATAAAACTCCATGCTCTTCAAAGGAAAATACAGTCTAAGCTCTCCAATTCAGCTGGTCCAGTGTATAATAAAAAAATTACTAGATATGAAAAAGCTAGAAAATGTGATTCATAATCAGGAAAAAAATTGTCAATATAAATAGTCCCAGAGATGACATGTATGTAGGAGTTAGCAGACAAAGACTTTAAAACAACTATTATAAATGTGTTGAAGAATTTGAAGGAAAGGTGGACAGAATGATTGCAGAGATGAGGAATTTTAGCTCAAAAATTAAAACTATCAAAACCAAATGACAATTGTAGAACTGAAAAATACAAGACTGGAAATGAACAATTTACTGGATGGGTTAAAGAGAAGATTGGACACTGCAGAAGAAAGGAGTGATAAACTTGAAGACGAATCAAAAGAAACTACAAAAAATTGACGCACAGATGAAAGGAAGATTGATAAAAAACAGAATCATATTGATCTGTGGGACAATTTCAGGCGATATAAGGTATATGTAATTGGAATCCCTGAAGAGTATGAAAAGGATTGAAAAACGCTTTTGAAAATACAAAGGTCAAAAATGTTTCAAATTTGACAAAAAGTAAATGTTACCATCTAAGCAGAAGCTTTTCCTGACTTATTTATTTACCCCTCCCCTCCATGCCTGTTCTAGCTCACCCCCATCTCTGCCAAAGGAGAATAGATTAAAGCTACTTTTGGGCTGATAAAAGGAAATAGGTTACGAGGGATCCAGGGAACTAAACACAGTATGAGGCCCTATTTCTATCCAGATCCAACCATCCAATAAATAGGACAGGATGTTGACATAGGTGGGGTTATTTGGAAAAGACTTTCAGCTCTGGTAGGTTTTGTTGTTGTTGTTGTTGTTATTGTTTCCCCTCCCTTAAAAAAAAAAAAATCACCGTCTCTGTAGCGCCAAGGCACAGATGATGACTCTGGTCAGAGGGCCTGGGATGCTAGTTCCATCCAAGCCTGCCCTCTGCTGGTCAGATGGAGCCATATCATAATCTGTGAAAACGCTTTGGGGAAAAAAAAAATCATTTGAATCTTTGCTCTTCCAGGCCAAGCAGAGTCATTCACTGGTTGTTCATTTTTCCCCTTTACTCAGTGTTGAAAGAGAGAGTCAGAGAACTTGTATCTGCACCAGCCCTGCTGCTTATTAGCCAAGTAATCTTGTGCAAATCAGTTAAACTCTGTGAGCACCATTTACTCATTAACTCAGTATTCAATATTTATTGACGATGTACTGTGTTTGAAACCCTGTGTTGGGCTCTGAAAGATAAGTAGCTCTTGCCCTCAAAGTGCTCATAATGTAGGAGACACGGTGCTTATTTCACAGTGACCAATCCGAGAGGTGCTGCGCTAGTATCTGGAAGATTCCTGGGCTCCATCTCCTGGTGGACAATTGCAGTTGATGGTGGTGAGCGCTACCATGCTGTGATGCATGATGAGGCAGCTAAACCATCACGTTTGAGAGGCATTGCAGAAGTTAATCCAGCTGTGTAACCTTGGACACATCATTTAACTCCTTTGAGCCTCTCTCCTCTACCCATTTCCCCAAACAGTCAAGCGCTTTCTCATTGGTGCCCTGGGAACAATGCCATTTCTAGTACTTACCATGGCAGATTTCAGTGACTGTTTGCCTCTCTCATTAGGCTCTGAGCAACTCGAAGGCAGGGCCCATGTCTGTCTCAATCAAAGCTATATCCTCTGCTCCTAAAAGAGTGTCTAACCCTTGATAGGTGCCCAGTTGATGTTTGATAAAGGAATGTAGGTGTGGATGAAATGTGAGCCAGAAAATGACTTCTGTGAATTTCATGTATTATGGCTGCTGCTTTCTGGATACATCATCGTATTTAGTCTCCCTCAAGTTATTATCTGCCATTTATTAAATACTGACTACATTCCAAACGATGTTCTGTCAAATCTGTCGTGTTTGTCTACCTTTCTTCTCACAACAGTCATTTGCATAGCTGACATTATGTCTGTTTTTCACTCCAAATGAATTTCAGAGTCATTAAAAACTTATCCAAAATTGGCGGGGAGCAGCGGCACTTTGGGAGGCTGAGGCAGGCAGATCGCTTGACTCCAGGAGTTTTAGAGCAGCCCAGGCAACATGGCAAAACTCCATCTCTACAAAAAATAAAAAGATTAGCTGGGCATGGTGGTGCAAGTCTGTAGTCCCAGCTACTCAGAAGGCTGAGGTGGGAGGATCACCTGAGCCTGGGAGGTTGAGGCTGCAGTGAGCCGTGATCGCAGTACTGCACTTCAGCCTGGACGACAGGGTGACACACTGTCTCAAAAACAAACAGAAATTTATACAGAATCTGAGTTGGGAAGTGACAGAGAAAGATTTCAACCCAAGTGTTCTGATTCCAAAGTGCTTTGCTTCCCTCTATGCAAGCTGCCTCTCTCGGGCTAGTTAGATCCAGACAACTAACTTCCTTGCCACTCCTCCCAGAGTAAGATGTGGCAGGCTGCAAGGAATCCCATGGCATGCAATGACCTAAATTAGATGGTGCTCAAGGGCATTTTCTTGGCTATACAGGGTCAAAGGCGGACTGGGAAGGAGTCTTTGCAATGTCTGGGGTCCCTGTAATAAAAAGGCAACCAGTGCCTTCTGGGGCTAGGAGCTCCCTTGTTCCTCCTAACGTCGGTCAAGCCCCCTTACCTAAATGAATGTGTCATTCCTTTGCTTTTTCAACAACATTTATAACCTCTTTCCTTGCCCTTAACCACTGAGTGTGGATCAGTGCAGCCTCCATCATCCATACTTGCTATTGTTCAGCCAGCATACCACATGGAAGCCAGAAGGAGATGAAGAATAGTTTTCTCTTTCTCACTCAAGGAACCCACCAAAGTCTCATGTTGACTAGAGAATGGTTAGTGCTTCTTTTACTCCACTGAGTTCACAGGGTGTGCTCAGCCTTTGTCCTTCATGCTCATGAATGCCCTGAAGGTCTCTTGGGAGCCTCTCCTGTCCTCTCCCAGCTCCTTGTGGTCTCAAATGCCTTTGCTCAGCCTTTCACTCCCTTGTCCCCTAGGCTTCACTTTTTTTTTTCGTCCTTGGCCTTTGGCTTGAATTATCTTTCATTATGTGTTGTGGAGCTGTAGTGGGGTCCCTGAGGTGAAGAGGGGCCAAGGCGAGTAGCCTCTGAGCATATTTCTTTGAGTTGTGCTGCAGTGGCCTTCGCTTCTTTTCCATACCTCCACTCACATTACAAAATCCTCTATTTTTTTTTTTTTTTTTTTTTTGAGGTAGGGTCTCACTCTGTCACTGGCTGGAGTGCAGTGGCACAACCTCAGCTCACTGCAGCCTTAGCCTCCTGGGCTCAAGCGACCCTCCTTCTTCAGCCTCCCAGGTAGCTGGAACTACAAGCACTTGCCAGCACGCTCAATTTATTTTATTTTTTGTAGAGATAGGGTCTCACTACGTTGCCCAGGCTGATCTCAAACTCCTGGGCTCAAGCAGTTCTCCAGCCTTGGCCTCTCAAAGTGCTGGGATTAGAGACGTGAGCCACTGTGCCTGGCTTATCTCTTATTTTCATAGCTTGGTGTATACTAGGGTCTCAGAAGGAGGATGGTTGTTATACCCCTGAAAGAAAGTCAGGAGAAAAGTAAAGCATCTTGCCATTCATTTATTGAGCCCTTCCTCAGTATGTACACTCTACAAAGATGATGAAGGCAAGGCCCTGTCCTTATGACACTCTGTTCTTAAGATACTGGGGGTTTGATCTAGGAGACAGTTGTAAACCACAGTTCCCGTGGAAATCAGCCCTGATAGAGCCTAAATTTCAGATGCAAGGCATTGTGGGAACACAGAGGCCTGAGAGAATACTTTTGAGAGCCAGCCCAGGGAGGTTTTAAGGAGAAGGAGGCCTTGTGCCAGGCCCTTAAGGATGAAGGTGGTTTTATCACAGAGAAGTTGTGAGGGAGGGCATTCCAGATGGTAAGAGTGAGGTAAACAAAGATATAGAAACTCACTAGAATATGTGAAGACATTTCTGCTCTGGGATGAAGCTAGATTAGATACCCTGGTTCTGTATCTGCCACATCACTGATGTACTGAGTCTCTTTCTCTAGGGCACAATGAGTGTCTTAGTTTGTTTTGTGTTGCTATAAAGGAATACCTGAAGCTGGGTGATTTATAAAGGAAAAGGCCTTACTTGGCTCATGATTCTGATGGCTGGAAACTTCAAGATTGGGCATTTGCACCTGGCGAGGGCCCCCGGCTGCTTCCACTCACGGCAGAAGGTGAAAGGGAGCTGGTGTATGTGGAGATCACATGGTGAGAGAGGAAGCAAGAGACGGGTGGGGGACTCTTTTTAACAAGCAGCTCTCATGGGAACTAGTAGAGTAAGAACTCACTCACACCCAAGAGAGGGCATTAATCTATTCATGAGGGATCCTACCCCATGACCCAAATACCTCTCATTAGGCCCCATTTCCAACACTGGGATCAAATTTCAACATTAGATTTGTTGGTGACAAACAAACCACATTGAAATCATAGCAGTGGGTATCTTGCTCATCCTTAAATACCCAGAGTCTAATGCAGTGCCTGGCATATATAGAAGGTGTTCAATAAATGCCGACTTGAAAAGTTGATTCATGAATGAATAGATGATGAATGGATTTTAAATAAGTGAATTTAGTCATAGGGTGATGTTGCTTAAATATGCAGGTAGTCCTCTATGTAATTATAAGCGCCTGATCTCTCCTAATGGCAGTTTACCCTGCGTGCACTGACCCCTTCACTCCTGTACCCTACCATTCTCCTTACTGACCGCAGCTCCCCACCCCTGTACTCAGAGCATTATGGTCATATCACTCACATTTCTCTTGTCGTGTACTTCTCTGGGTGAAGGGTGGTGGTGGTATTGGCAGCAGTAATGTTGGGTTTACTCTAGAGGGCTGCACTTCACAATCAAGCTGAGTCATAGGATAACTTACCACTTTGAGGGGCTGGATATCACCCCTTTGTGGCTCTGTTTTTAAATGCAAGAAAAAATTGAAAAAGATCAGGCTGAACCTCAACCTTTGAAATACCCCAGCTCAATTTAGATTTAGGAGGCCATACAAGAAGTGAGGAGATTAGGCTTCTCTCTTGTTCCAGCAACGTGAAGCGTGACTCCCAGACATCCCCATCTGTAAAATGGAAGAAATGATGACTGATGCTCAGTCTCTCAGGCCTATGGTTTTTTAATCCCATGTGGACTTCTGTGAGAAGCATTTGCAACTTCAATTCAAAGGACTGTGTGTAAGCTGTTGGCTTTTTCCATTTGTTTCATGCATGGAAAATGAATTTGCAATTAGCTGTCCGCTTAGTCTGGTCTTGATGTTTCCAAGGAGCATGAGAACACCTTGGCAGAATTAGGTGGGGAGGAGTAGGCACCTGAGCTGGCAGCACTGTCCACGGAGTCCTCAGTGAGACCAAAGCCAGGAATTGGCCATCTGGGTAGAAACTGCCAACAAGTGGATGAGCATAAACATGCTAATTGATGATCAAACAGAACCCAACTATATCTTGAGCTTTGTACAACAGCTTGCTTTCTCCCTCCTGCAGCTCCACCTGCCTGTCCTTTGGCAAAGAAGGCTACAGTTGGCATTACTGCTGAGGCCTAGCAGGGAGGCATTCTGCTTCACAGAACATGGATTTAGCATTTCCATCACCGCACTCACAGAACTTGCTGAAACAACATCAGAGTGACAGTGATGATAGCCCCTCATTTATTAAGAATGTACCAGGCACTTTGCATATGTTATCTCCAAGTTATATAATAACCCTAGTCATTACTACAGTCATCCCCACAAGCATATACTGAAACTCAAAGAAGTTGAGGACTTAAGTAACTTGCTCAAGACCACATATAGTGGAACTGGGAATTGAAACCTCACATCCGCCTGGCTCCAAAGCCTATGGCCTCCCCTCTGTACCATGATGCTTCCATAGAGCAGAAGGGCCAGCTCCAGGATAAATTACCCACTGGTCTCTTGCTAGTTCCCTTGTGTGGTAGTCAGAATAATGCCTCTGTCCCCTCCTACCACCACCAAAGATGGTCACATCTTGGACTCTGGGAATATTTTACCTTACCTGGAAAAAGGAACTTTGTAGATGTGGTTATGTTATGGATCGTTTTGAGATGGCAAAATGATCCTGAGTTATCTGTTTGGGCCCAAAGCAATCACAGGGTCCTTCTAAGAGGTAGACAGGAAGATCACACTTACAGAAGGCAGTGTGATGGTAGAAGCAGACTCAGAGAGAGACTGATGCTAGCTGTTGACTTTAAAGATGAAGGACAGGGCCACCATCCAAGGAATGAGGCCAGCCTCTAGAAGCTGGAAAAGGTGCTCTCCTAGAGCCTCCAGAAACAAGACAGTTCTGCTGACACCTTGATCATAGTTCATAAGAACCATTTTGGGACTTCTGACCTCTAGATCTGTAAGATAATAAATCAGTCTTGCATAAGCCACTAAGTGTGTGGTAATGTGTTATAGAAGCAATAGGAAACTAGTCCACCCTGGAAAATTTTGCTAATTGCCAGATGATGAGAGGTGTCCTTAAGGTCACTGCTGGGCAAGAGCCACCATGAGAGCTGGTGATTGTTCAAGGCAGCTCCAGAGAGACTGATGTCGTTGGCCAGGATTGTCATTGGCCACCACTGGCCATGCTTCTTAGGCATGACTACATGATCCCTCCTCTGTGCTGTGGCGTCAGCCCCTCTGCTACACAACTTTCATGAACCGCCGGTGTCCAACTTGACAACCTCCTGTGACACTGCCTCTCCCATAAGGAGTGAGCCTGTTGCAGCTGTCTGATTTCCAGCACTGCCTCGACTACCCCCTGCCTTTCTACCTTTGCTCAGTCCTGTGTCAGGCCGGGAACACTAGTCTTTGGGGAAAAAAAAATCAAGTTTAAATAATCGCCGTCATGGGCTATACAGTATGCGTAATGGCTGCAGTCACATCTCAAGGCCATTCTCTCAGTGTCTCAGTCTTGGTAATATCATCTGTAAAATGAAGGTAGGATCAATTACCTCATAGAGTTGTTTGGAGAAAAAATGATTTATGTAGAACATACCGCACAAAGTCAATTCCCAATAAATGACTGTGATTATTATATGATTACACATTTTAAAAACTAGTCATGGACATGGGGTCCCAAGTGATCTCAGATTTAACAGTCACTCAGGTATTTAGAAGGCAACCCCTTCATTTGTGTCAAGCATTGCAACACAATGCAGAATTAGAGAATTACAATGCAGCCTTGCTCTTTAATACAGAATTAAATTTGGATTTATATTCTCCTACCCACAGCTTGTGGCTTTGTCTTGCATCTGTTAATTGTTAGGAAGTCAATATTTTAAAAATATTTTAAGGAGTTGCTGAAGCATTTGAGTCTATGAAGGGATTTTGGAGAAGAGAAAACAGGTCTAGGAAAATCTGGTGAGTGGAAAGTAAAGAAAGAATGGATTTAGTGTTGCAGGCATTTAAAGCTGCTGTGGAACTCTAAATTCTGAAAGTTAGGATTCTGCCATATGGGAAATGTCCCTGTGACCTCAAATATTCAAATCTCCCTAAAGGTTCTCATTCTGAGGCAGGGGATGTAGTAGACTGAGTTACTTCTTGGCCCCCATCCTGACTCCAGGCTCACTGATGAGGGGAACCTACTATTGGGCACTTATGAGCACCTGGGGCATTTCCTGTATCCTGCTGGGTGCCATGAAGAGACTAGGATGTTTAAAGCTGAAGTTCTCTCCTCAAGGAACTGATCTAGCAAGCAAAAGGTTATACAAAGGCATAGGATATTTCAAATAATATCACAGGGTGTACATCCAATATGATATTAGGAGTAATATCTTCCAATGATGTTACAAATAATATAACAGGGTGAACATCCACTGTTATATTAGGAGTAATATCTCCCTAGAATATTAGGAATTATATCACAGAGTGTACACCCAGTGTGATATTAGGAGTAATATCTACTTAGGATATTTCTTCTAATATCACAAGGTGCAAACCAACTGTGATATTAGGAGTAATAGCTTTCTAGGATATTACAAAAAATATCACAGGGTGTGCTCCCACAGTGATATTAGGAGTTATATCTTTCTAGGATGTTATAAATAATATCACACAGTGTACATGCACAGTGATATTAGGAGTAATATCTCCCTAGAATATTACAAATCATATCACTGGGTGTACACCTTCTGTGACATTAAAGTAATATCTCCCTAGGATATTACGAATAATATCACAGGGTGTACATCACCTATGACATTAAAAATAACACCCCCCTAGGATATTATGAATAATATCATGGAGTGTACACCCACTGTGTCATTAGGAGTAACATGCCCCTAGGATATTAGGAAGAATATAAAAGGGTGTATATATTTTGTGACATTAGGAGTAATATCCCCCTAAGACATTATGAATAATACCACAGGGTGTCCACCCTTGTGTCATTACGAGTAACATCCCCCTAAAATATTACGAATACTATTACAGGGTTTACACTCCCTGTGACATTAGGAGTAGCATTCTCCTTGGATATTGGGAATAATATCACAGGATATACACACCCTGTGACATTAGGAATAACATACTCAGGATATTATGAATATTATCACAGAGTGTACACCCACAGCAACATTGGGAGTAACATCCTCCTAGGATATTACGAATAATGTCACTAAGCATACACTGCCTGTGACATTAGGGTAACGTATCTCTAGGATATTACCAATAATATCCCAGGGTGAACCCCCCCTGTACATTAGGAGTAACACCCCCTAAAAATGATACAAATAACATCACAGGATGTACACCCACTGTCACACGAGGAGTAACATACCCCAAGGATATTACAAATAATATCACAGGGTGTACACCCACTGTGAAATTAGGAGTAATATCTCCCAAGGATATTACTTCTAATATTCCAGTGAGTATACACACTGAGATATTGCGAGTAATAACATCCTCTCCCCAACGATACTACAAGCAATATCACAAGGGGTGTACACCCCCTGCGATATTGCGAGTAATATCATCCTCTCCCTTCCAGATGTTACAAACAATACCACAAGGGGGTGTACACCCCATGTGATATGGGGTGGAATATCATTCTCTCACCCCCTGCATATTGCAAACAATATCACAACTGGGTGTACACCCCTCTGATGTGGGAAGTAATATCATCCTCTCCACGCTGGATATTACAAACAATATGACAAGGGGCTGTACACGTCCTACAATATGGAAAGTAATATCATCTTCTCTCACTCTGGATATTACAAACAATATCACAAAGGCGTGTACACCCTATGAGATATGGGAAGTAATATCCTCTGCCCCACCTTGGATATTACAAAAAATATCACAGGGGGGTGTACACCCCTGAGTCATGGGGAGTAATATCAACCTCTACCCCCCTTGGGTAGAATAACAATATCACAGGGGGGTGTACACTCACTGCAATATGAAGAGTAATATCATCCTCTCCCCAACCCCTGGATAGTACGAACAATATCACAGAAGGGTGTCTGCCTCCTGCAAATGGGGAGTAATATCATCCCCTCTCCAACTGGATATTATGAACAATATCACAAGGGCATGTACACCTTCTGCGATATAGGGAATTTTATCATACTCTTCCCTACTGATAATACAAACGCTATCACAGAGAGGTGTACACCCCCTGCGATATGGGGAGTAATATTATCCTCTCCCTTCCTGGATATTTCGAACCATATCACAAAGAGTGTACAAAAACGGTGTGTAGGCCGGGCACGGTGGCTCACGCTTGTAATCCCAGCACTTTGGGAGGCCGAGGAGGGCGGATCACAAGGTCAGGAGATCGAGACCACGGTGAAACCCCGTCTCTACTAAAAATACAAAAAATTAGCCGGGCGTGGTGGCGGGCGCCTGTAGTCCCAGCTACTCGGAGAGGCTGAGGCAGGAGAATGGCGTGAACCCGGGAGGCGGAGCTTGCAGTGAGCCGAGATTGCGCCACTGCACTCCAGCCTGGGCGACAGAGCGAGACTCCGTCTCGGGAAAAAAACAAACAAACAAACAAACAAAACAAACAAAAAAACGGTTTGTAAGATATTGAGAGTAATATCACACCCCTCTCCCCCCTCCGGATATTACAAACCATATCAGAGGGGGGTGGACACCCCCCGCGACATTGGGAGTAATATCAGCCCCCTCTCCTGCCCTGGATATTACGGATCATATCACAGGAGAGTGGACACCCCCCGTGACATGGGGAGTAATATCACCTTCCTCTCTGCACGGGATATTACTAATTATATCACAGGGGGGTGGACGCACAAGGTATTAACGATATTTCGAGTATTCTTTCCCGTTGAACATTATGGACAATGTGACAGAGGGATGTACACCTCCTGCAATATTGGGAGTAATATCATTCTCACCCCCAGTGGATATTAGGAACAGTATCACAGGAGGGTGTACTCCCCCTTCTATATTGGGAGTAATATACTCACTCCACGGATATTAAGAACAATATCACAAGGGGGCTGTACACTTCTACGATATTGGGAGTAATATCATTCTCTCTCCCTCTGGATATTAGGGACAATATCACAGGGGGATGTACATTTCCCGCGATATTGAGGGCAGTATTATTGTCTTCCCCGCCCCGGGATATAAGGAACAATATCACAAGGGGGGTCAAACCACCTGCCAAATTTGGGGTTATATTATCCTGTCCCCCCTGAATATAAGAAACTATAACACAGGGGTAATGTACACCCACTGCGATATTGGGAGTAATATCATCCTCTCCCTTCTTGGATATTAGGAGCGATATCACAGTGGGGATGTACGCCCCTTGTGATATTGAATGTAATGTCATCCTCTCCCTCCCTGGATATTATGAACAATATCACAGGGGGTGTACAACCCTTGTGATATTGAGACTAATATAATCTTCTCCCCCCTTGATATTAGGAACAATATCACAGGGGCAGTATACACCCTCTGCTACTTTGGGAGTAATATCTTCTCACCCCCTGGATATTAAAAACCACATCACAAGGGCAGTGTACACACCCTTTGATATTGGGAGTAATATCACCCTCTCCCTCCCTGGATATTAGGAATGATACCTCAGGTGGGGTATACCCCACCTGGGATATTGGAAGTAATATTATTTTCTCCCTCACTGGATATGAGCAACAATATCACGGGGGGTGTGCACAACCCCTGAGATATTTGGAGTAATATCTTCCTCTCCCCATATGAATATTAAGAACAATATCATAGAGGGGTGTACATCCCCTGTGATATTGGGAGCAATATCATCCTCATTTCCCCTGGATATTAGGAACAATATCACAGGGGGGTGTACAAAGTGCGATGTTGAAAGTAATACTATCCTCTTCCCCTTTGGATATTAGGATCAATATCACAGGTTGGGTATACACCACCAGCGATATTGGAAGTAATATTATCCTCTTCCCTCCTTGATAATAGTAACAATATCACGGGCGTGTGTATAACCCCTGCAATATTTGGAGTAATATCATCCTCTCCCCCATGGATATTAGAAACAATATCACACTGGAGGTGTCCACCCCATGCAACATTGGGAGTCATAACATTCTTCCCCACCCTGTATATTAGGAAAAATATCACAGGGTGAATGTACACCTCTTGTGATATTGGGAGTTATATCATTCTCTCCCCCCTGGATATTATGAAGGAGGGGTGTACACTTTCTGCGATATTGGGAGTAATATCATCTTTTTGCCCTCTGGATACTAGGAACAATATTACAAAGGTGGTGTATACCCACTGCGATACTGGGAGTAATATCATCCTTTCCCCCCCTTAATATTAGGAACAAAATCACAGGGGTTTGTACACCTGCTGCGATATTGGGAGTAATATCTTCAATTCTCCCCCTGGATATTAGGAACAATATCACAGGGTAGGTGTACACTTTCTACGATATTGGGAGTAATATCAGCCTCTTCCCCTTTGGATAGCAGAAACAATATCACAGAGTGGGTGTACTCTCCCTGCAATATTGGGAGTAATATCCTCCTCTCCTGCAATGGATATTAGAAACAATATCACAGGAAGTGTGTACAACCTCTGCAGTATTGAAAGTAATATCATCCCCTCCTCACCCGGGATATTAGGAACTAAATCACAAGAAGGGTGTACACTTCCTGCGATATTGTGAGTAATCTCATCTTCTTCTTCCCTGGATATTAGGAACAAGATCACAGAGGGGTGTCACTTCCTCTGATATAGGGAGTAATATCATCCTCTTCCCCCCTGGATATTAGGAACAATATCACAGGAGGGATGTACAGTCCCTGCGACATTTGGTGTAATATCATCCTCTCTCCCCTAGATATTAGACCAGGGTGCATACACCCCTGCGATATTGGGAGTAGTATCATCCTCTCCCTCCTTGGATATTAGGAACAATATCACAGGTGAGGTGTACTGCCTCTGCGATATTGGGAGTAATATCATCCTCTCCCCACTTGGATATTAGGAACAATATCACAGGGGGTGGGTGAACATTCTCTGCGATATTCAATGTAATATTATCCTCTCCTTCCCTGGGTACTGGGAACAATATTATAGGAGGAGTGTCCACCCTCTGTGATATTGGGAGTCATATCATCCTATTTTGCTCTAGATTTCAGAAACAATATCACAGGGTTGTGTACACCCCCTGCGATATTGGGAGTAATATCATCCTGTTGCCCACTGGATATTAGGAACACTGTCACAGGGGTGTGTACACCCCCTGCAATATTGGGAGTAATATCATCCTCTCCACCCTGGATATTAAAAACAAAAATAGAGGGAGTTGTACACCTGTTTCGACATTGGGAATAACATCTTCCTCTCTTCTCTTGGATATTAGGAACAGTATCATAGGGGCGGTGTACACCCCCTGAGATATTGGGAGTAATAACATCATCTCCCCCAGTAGATATTATGTACAATATCACAGGGTTGTGTGCACCCCCTTCGGTATTGGGAGTAATAACATCCTCTCCTTCCCTGGATATTAGGGACAATCTCACAGGAGTGATGTAAACCCCTTGCGATATTGGGAGTAATATCATTCTCTCCCCCACTGGATATTAGGAACAATATCACAGCGGGGGTGTACAGTTTCTGAGATATTGGGAGTAATATCCTCTCTCCCCCAGATATTGGGAACAGTATCACAGGGGGTGGTACACTCCCTTCGATATTGGGAGTAATATCATCCTCTTGCCTTCTGGATATTAGGAACAATATCCCAGAAGGCATGTACCACCCCCTGCGATATTGAGAGAAGTATCTTCCTCTTCCCCTTTGATATTGGGAGTTGTACACCCCCTTTGATATTGGGAGTAATATAATCTCTCGCCCTCTGGATATTAGGAACAATATCATGGGGCGGGGGGTGTACATCCGTGCGATATTGAAAGTCATATCATCCTCTCCTCCATGGTTTTTAGGAACAAAATCACAGGGGGTTGTACACCTGTTGCGGTATTGATAGTAATAGCTTTCTCTCTCCCCCTGCATATTAGGAACAACATTACAGGGGGGTTGTACACCACTTGCGATACATGACCTAATATGATTCTTTCCCCACCTGGATATTCGGAACAATATCACAGGGAAGGTGGAAAACCCCGGCTAGAGTGAAAGTAATGTCAGCCCCTCCCCCCTTGGGTATTAGAAACAATATCACAGAAGAGATGTACTCTTCCTGTGATATAGGGAGTAGTATCATCCTCTTCTTCCCTGGATACTATGAAAAATATCACAGGTGGGGTGTAAACCTTCTGCGATATTGGGTGTAATATTATCCTCTCCCTCATGAATATTAGGAATATTAGGAACAATATTACAGGAGGGGTGTACACCCTTTGCAATATTGGGAGTAATATCATCTTTTCCACCCAGGAAATTATGAACTGTTTCACAGGGTGGGGTGTACACCCTCTGCAATATTTGGAGTAATACCATCCTCCCCAAACCTGGATATTAGCAACAATATCACAGAGGGGTGTACACGCCCTGCGATATTGGAAGTAATATGATCTTCTCTCCCCCTGATATTAGGAAAAATATCACAGCGCGGGTATACATTTCCTACGCTGTTGGGAGTAATATCATTCTTTTCTTCTCTGGATATTAGGAACAATATCACAGGGGTGGTGTACCTTTCCTTCGATATTGGGGGTAATATCATCCTCTCCCCATTCGGATATTAGGAACAATATCCCAGGGGGGTGTCCCCCCTCTGCGATATTGGGAGTAATATCATCCTCTGTTTCCCTGGATATTAGAAACATTATCACAAAAGGGTGTACACCCTCTGCGATATTGGGAGTAATATCATACTCTCCTTCCCTGGATATTAGAAACAATATCCAGGTGTTAACCCCCTGTGATATTGGGGGTAATATGTTCTCTTTCATAGGACATTAGGAAAAATATCACAGCAGGTGTGTACACATCCTGCGATATTGGTAGTAATATCATCCTCTACCCCCTGGAATATTATTAGCAATATCACAGTGTGGTGTACACTGCCTGCGATATTGGGAATAATATCATTCTTTCCATCCCTGGATATCACAGGAGGGGTGCACAACCCCGGTGATATTTGGAATAATGTCATCCTCTCATTCCCTGGATATTAGGAACAATATCACAGGGACGTGGGCACTTTCTGTGATATTGGAAGGAATATCCTCCCCCACCGTGGATATTAGGAAAAATATCACACTTGGTGTACACCCACTGTGATACTAGGAAGAATATTACAGGGTATACACCCACTGTGACTTTAGGAGAACTATCTCCCTAAAATGTTACAAATAATATCACAGGGTATACAGTAATATCTCCCTAGGATATTACGAATAATATCACAGGCTGTACACCCACTCTGATATTAGGAGTAATATCTCCCTAGGATACTATGAATAATATCACAGGCTGTACATCCACTATGACATTAGGAGTAATATCTCCCTGGGATATTACGAATAACATCACAGACTGTACACCCATGGTGTGTACCCACTGTGATATTAGGAGTAATATTGAACTAGGGTATAACGAATAACTGCACAGCATGTACACAGATGATGTACACCCACTGTGATATTAGGAGAAATATCTCCCTAGGATATTATGAATAACATCATAGAGTATACACACATGGTATACACCCACTGTGACATTAGGCATAATAACTTCCTAAGATACTACGAATAACATCAAAGAATATCCACATATGGTGCACATCCACTGTGACATTAGGTGTAATTTCTCCCTAGGATATTATGAGTAACATCTCAGTGTGTACACACATGGTGTACACCCACAGTAACATTAAGAGCAATATCTCCCAAGGATATTACGAATAACATCAAAGGGTGTACACACATGGTGTACACCCACTGTGACATTAGGAGTAATTTCTTCCTATAATATTATGAATAACATCACAGGGTGTCCACACATATTGTACACCCACTGTAATATTAGGAGTAATATCTCCCTAGGATATTACAAATAATATCACAGAGTGTACAGCCACTGTGATATTAGAAGTAATATCTCCCTAGGATATTACGAGTGATACCACAGGGTGTACACCCACTGTGATACTGGGATCAATATCTCTTTAGGATACTATGAATAATTTCACAGAGTGTACACCCACTGTGATATTAGGAGAAATATCTCTCTGGGATATTATGAATTATATCACAGAGTGTACACACAAGGTATACACCCATTTTGATATTATTCATAGTATCTTCCTAGGGCATTATGAATAATATCACAGAGTGTATACCCACCGTAATATTAGGAGTCATATCTCCTTAGGTTACTATGAATAATGTCACAGGGTGAACACCCACTATGATACTAGGAGTGATATCTTCCTAGAGTATTATGAATAATTTCACAGGGTGTACACCAACTGTGATATTAGCAGTAATATTTTTCAATAATATATAATAAATAATATCATAAGATGATAATAAATAATATCACAGAGTGTACAAACATGGTGTACACTCACTCTGATATCAGGAGTTATATCTCCATAAGATATTAGGAATAATATCACAGGGTGTACAGCCGCTGTAATATTAGGAGTAATATCTCCCTAGCATATTACAATTAATATCACAGGGTGTATACCCACTATGATATTAGGAGCAATATTCCCTTAGGATATCAAAAATAATATCACAGGCTGTACAACCTCCGCCTCCCAGGTTCTAAAGGATTCTCCTGCTTTAGCCTTTTGAATAGCTGGGGTTACAGGTGCCCGCCACTCCCGGCTAATTTTGTATTTTTACTAGAGACGGGGGTTTCACCATGTTGGCCAGGCTGGTCTGGAACTCCTGACCTCAGGTGATCCACCAGCCTCAGCCTCGCAAAGTGCTGGGATTACAGGTGTGAGCTATCGTGCTCGGCCAAGAGTTATATATTCAATTAATTTGGAAACACAGTTCCCATATTTTGGAAACACAGTTCCCATATTTGAGTGTGCATGTACTTTTATGAAGAAATGATGTCAGAAAACCTAAGGTTGATAATAAATATGAAAAGTGACTGGCATGTTAAAAGGTCTTCTGATTAAGAACTATAAGGTTAGATTTCGTTTTTAGATAATGCGTTCCTAGCTCTTGTATCGTCCTTTTAAATATTCTACATCAAAGGAATTTGTAGCACAGTGTCAGAATAAAATAAAGTATATTTCACTGCTTCTTAATTTCTTCCAATTAGACTGAGATCTTCTTCTTAAAGAGAGAAGAACAATTTTTATTGTATTTTATTTTTTCTAAAAACAGTAGGCCATATTTTACTGAGATCATGGATTTGTTACATGTCACATTTTGGTCTTCTAACATTCTTCGGTGGATTTTCTCTAAAGTAGGTAGGTACAGAAAGAGTTGAATAGCAAAAGAGTAAATCATGTAATAATTCTGATATTTTTGGGTTTGTCACAACTGAGAAATATTGCTGAGGGTGTATGGTCCTCAAGCGTGAAAATGTTCCTTGTGAATTGCTTGCATCCAAAATATACACACAGCATTAAGGGCTGGTTTTTATCTTTTATTTTTCCAATCGTCTTTTCTTCTCAAGGTGTCCAAGTCACACAGAGCCACAGAATCTCACAGATGTCTCAGAATTCCTCCTCCTGGGATTCTCAGAGGATCCAGAACTGCAGCCCGTCCTCGCTGGGCTGTCCCTGTCCATGTACCTGGTCATGGTGCTGGGGAACCTGCTCATCATCCTGGCTGGCAGCTCTGACTCCCACCTCCACAACCCCATGTACTTCTTCCTCTCCAACCTGTCCTAGGCTGAAATCACTTTCACCTCGGCCATGGTTCCCAAGATGATTGTGGACATGCAGTCGCATAGCAGAGCCATCTCTTATGCAGGCTGCCTGACACAGATGTCTTTCTTTGTCCTTTTTGCATGTATAGAAGACATGCTCCTGACTCTGATGGCCTATAACTGATTTGTGGCCCATCTGTCACCCCCTGCACTATCCAGTCATCATGAATCCTCACCTCTGTGTCTTCTTAGTTTTGTTGTCTTTTTTCCTTAGCCTGTTGGATTCCCAGCTACACAGCTGGATTGTGTTACAATTCACCTTCTTCAAGAATGGAAATCTCTAATTTTTTCTGTGACCCGTCTCAACTTCTCAACCTTGCCTGTTCTGACAGCACCATCGATAACATATTATATATTTAGATAGCCCTATATTTGGTTTTCTTCCCATTTCAGGGATCCTTTTGTCTTAGTATAAAATTGTCTTCTCCATTCCGAGAATTCCATCGTCAGATGGGAAGTATAAAGCCTTCTCCACCTGTGGCTCTCACCTGGCAGTTGTTGCATTTTATGAAACAGGCATTGGCGTGTACCTGACTTCAGCTGTGTCATCATCCCCCAGGAATGGTGTGGTGGTGTCAGTGATGTACGCTGTGGTCACCCCCATGCTGAACCCTTTCATCTACAGCCTGAGAAACGGACATTCATAGTGCCCTGTGGAGGCTGCGCAGCAGAACAGTCGAATCTCATGATCTGTTCCATCCTTTTTCTTGTGTAAGGAAGGGCAACCACATTAAATCTGTACATCTGCAAATCCTAACCCCTTGGTCACATTATTTTTGTTGCTTGATGGCTTTTATTCCTTTCCACATTTCCTATGTGAATATTGCTTTCTTTGTTATGCCTTTAACTGGAATGGGTGAGTATTCTGGGATCCTTTGTTTAGCATAAACATCATGACTGAATCCTCTATATCTGGGCCGCCTCCTTTAGTTTCTCAGCAATAACCCTGTAGTCCAGGTGAAATCACAACCATCTTTTTATATACAGGAAGTAATTCATTTTGTAATTTTGTAATTCCCTGAAAATTGACTTTATGGAAACAATGTACAGCAGGTCCTCCAACACCAATGGTTTCTCCAAAGTTGTTTAGTTATAATGTTGATGAGGAATACCTTGGTTTCACTATACATAATTTTGCTTAAAGGTGCAGTTTCCAAGAGACTTTCAAAGATGTTAAGTCGGCCGGGCGCGGTGGCTCACGCTTGTAATCCCAGCACTTTGGGAGGCCGAGGCGGGCGGATCACAAGGTCAGGAGATCGAGACCACGGTGAAACCCCGTCTCTACTAAAAATACAAAAAATTAGCCAGGCGTGGTGGCGGGCGCCTGTAGTCCCAGCTACTCGGAGAGGCTGAGGCAGGAGAATGGCGCGAACCAGGGAGGCGGAGCTTGCAGTGAGCCGAGATCGCGCCACTGCACTCCAGCCTGGGCGACAGAGCGAGACTCCGTCTCA